>NC_067402.1:28001400-28181400 GCF_016432865.1 Antechinus flavipes
TTTGTACCATCACCCCCATAATTCAGTTTTTAAAAGCTTTTACTCTAAAAGATGGCATAAGAATCCCATAACTTATGGGACATTTTCTGGAGGTTAACTTCATGTTCAGATTAAATAGTGAGAGATGTATTATAGTATAATGAAAAGAGCAACAGTCCTCGAGTCAGGTGACCCGAGTTCCAAGCCCAGCTCTGCCATTAATTAGCCCTGTGACCTTGGCAAGTCATAGACACCCTCTGGAATTCCCATTTCTCATCTAGAAAGTGAGGGGAGCTCTCTTACATGATTAGTAAGGTACCTTCTAGCTCTAAGAGCCTATGTCAACAACTGTGCTAGTGAGTACCCATTCACATCTTACATATATTTTTGCATATGTTACAGTTTTAAATGTAGTTTGGACTCTGTTAACTCGTCGTTTTGAAATAAATCAGTGTGCTGATCACGATGGGCTTTTGGTTTGTTTGTTGTTTGAGAATGAGTCAATCCCACTATTCAGCACAAGAACTTGAACTTATTTTATTTCTGAGCTGAGCTGGCTCGGCTCTCCTCAAGCAGCCCAGTGGTCTCACATTTACGGGGTTCAGCATATCAAGGCTATATTTAGTATAAATGTTGATTGGTTTAGCCCACTAAAGCTCAGAATTTCTGAACTGAAGAACTCCATCAGGTCTAGCCTCCCTATTACTGTGGGGCTTACAAGTATGGCCTATTATATTTGTCTGATGTAGTCCCTAGGAAATGAGAACACTGGATTTGGAGTGGAAATGTTCTAGACTCAATCCTAATTTTGCTACTGTATTATTGGGCATGTTATTTCTACTTTCCAGGCTATAAAATGAAGGGGTTAAGGTAGATGGCATTCAGCCTCCCTACCAGTTCTAACTCTATAATAATAATTATTGTTGTTGTTGCTATTACTCATATGATGATGATATAGTAACTAGGTAACACAATGGATACGATACCAGACTGGAGTTAAGAAGATTTTAGTTTGCATCTGGATGTAGGACCTGGTGTGCCACTACTTACCAGCTGTATGCCTTAGTTTTCTCAACTGTAAAAGGGGTCTAACAGCACTTCCACCACCACCACTCTCAGGGTTATTGTGAGGATTAAACAAGATGGCATTTATTCAGGGCTTTGCAAATCCTGAAGTGCTATATGGGTAGATCTTACTTAGTGGAAATAAAGAATCTCCTGGAGTCAATGCAAGTGTTCAGATTCACAGTTATAATTGTATAAAATATGGTCATTGGTTCCAGCCCAATGGAAGTGTGAAGTGCTGATTTGAATAATGCAACTACTTCCCAGGATTCCTCATTCATGCTAATCAGGATCTTACTATAGAAATGCTTATAATAATAATTATTATTATTATTGCTATTTTTATTATAGGTAATTTAAGATCTGCAAAGTACTTTCTAGATGAGCCTCATAATAACCCTGGGAGGTGAATACTCACATTATCCCCAAGACTCAGATCCAGAGAAATTAAGTCTCTTGCCTAAAGTCAATCAATCAGTAAATATTTATTAAGTGCCTACTAGTGCCAGGCACTAAGAACTAGGGATACAAAAGGAGGCAAGTAGTCTCTCCCTTCAAGGGCTTACAATGTAGTGGGAGAGCCAACAAACAAATATGTATATATGAACTATATGCAGAATACTAAAATTAAATGGACTTGGGAAAGGCTTCCTGAAAAAGATGAGATTTTAGTTGAGATTTAAAGGAAACCAGTAGGCAGAGATAGGGAGGGAGAATATCCCAAGCATGGAGGACAGCCAGAGAAAATGTCTGTAGTGGAGAGGGTGTATCTTGTTCATGGAACAACCAGAAGGCAGCTGGATGGAAGAGTATATATTGAGGAATAAGGTGCAAGAAAACTGGAACGGGGGTGGGAGGATGTAGATTACCAAGAACTTTGAACACCAAACAGAGCATCTTGTATTTGATCCTGGAAAAAATAAGGAGTCAATGGAGTTTATTGAGTAGGGGAGGAACTCACAATGTTCTGAACTTTAGGAAAAACAATTTGGTGATGGAATGGAGGATGGATTTGAGAGAGGAGAGACTTGAGGCACGTAACTAATATGTATCTGAGTATTCCATCTCAGGTCTTCCTGTCTCTATCCTCTGCATGACCTAGCTGCCTCCTAATTTAAGTGTCAGGTAACGTAGAACTTCTTCCTTTGAGATAATATTTGTCAAGTGCGTGGCACAGTACCCAGCACATAGTAGGTGCTACATAAATGCTTATTCTTTTCCCTTCCTTCTTTCAGTGAATTTTTATGATAGAAATGGGTAAATCTCCGCTGTCCGTTTCAGCGGAATCAAAGAAATCAAAGAAAAGATTTTCTACCATCAGTCACTGGTTTCTTTTTGCTCTTCTGCAGTTGTGAGACGGAGCCTTGCACCTGAACATCTTAGCATTATTTAGTTAAGCAACTGCCATAGTTGATGACCATGTTTACATGTTGCTGTTGTTCAATACATGTTGGCGAGACTTGTTTACAAACTGGGTGTGAACATCATCTAGTTTATTATTTTTAACAAATAAACATTCCCAAACATTTCCCTTTTTTCTCTATGGAGAGTGTTGCTGCTGTAATTCCTGTGCTTCTGGAGAGTTGGGGACTAGTAGCCACAGTCGGTATGCAATGGGCCTGAGTTATTAATAGGCCCTCGAGATATCCGCGTTTAACTTTTAAGTTTTAAGTGAGACTGTTCGGGCTGATAATACTGTTCATGGAGTGCTGTGATGCTATTTTAAATTCCTATGGCTGGATCTTTCTGCTGCGCTGGAAAGAGACGGCATTGTGTGCCAGGGAAAATAGGTCGTCCCAGACTAGCATCTCCCATACATGGCCCCACAAAGGATGAGCACCCAGGATGGTTCACTTTCCCTCAGTATGAATGTCACTGGGGAATCTGGCCCAGCCACCCTTCTCCCATTTAGATGCAGTTGATCGGTTTCCAAAAAGTTGACATTAACAAGCAACAGAAGTTTTTTGTAAAAAAAAAAAAAAAAAAACTTTTATCGGGATCTTTTATTTTTACATCACTCTTGTTTCTGAATATATCCCTATCCCTCATAACAAAGGGAAATAAATAAATAAAGTAAACAGTTCACTAAACTAGCCCACACAGCAGCCGTGTTTAACAATGTGCAATATTTCACACTCATAATCCCCTGTCCCTGCAAAATAAGGAAGGAGGAATAGTTTCTCAGCTGTTCTCCAGGGACAATCGTGACCATTATAATTACATAGCATTCATTTTGTTTTAAAAAATTATTCCCATCTACCTTGTGAGCAAGTTATAGTAGAAGTTCCCTGTTTAGCTTTAGTGCATCGTTTTCCTGGATCTGCTTGTTTTGCTCTTGTGTTGGTTCCTTTCCCTGAATTCTTGCTATTCATCATTTTCTTACAATGCTTTGCATTCATGGATCACAGTGTGTTTAGTCATTTCCCAATGGCAGCCATATTTACTTGACATCAGAACAGAAGTAAAACGGCATCCTCTTTCCAGGGAAGAGGGAATCTGTTTCTCCCATGGGCAAATCCCCATTATTTGTGACCAGTTGTCACCTGATAGACGCTTTCACCCTCAGTAATCCTCCCATCTGTGTCAGACAACAGCCCTGTCCATACAAGACAGGACTGAACCTCCCTTTTGTGTGTGGCCCCTAACCCTTTTCCTCTCCCTGAATGTTATAGATAGGCTTGGCCGGAGGCCTGACCATGAATGATCCAGAGGATGGTTTGTTTGGGGGTTTGGAAGGGTGGACATGAAAGCCTTTCTCTGATAGCACCCACACAAGCTTTCCAAATGAGTTTTCATGGTCTCTTTCTCCAAGAAAAATGTCTTTGAATCAAGTTCACTCTTAGATGTCAGAGTTAATTTCTTCTCTACATGTTGGTTTGTGCTGAGGTCACCGAACTTAAAAGGCAAAAAAATTTTTTTTTTCTTTATAAGGAGAGTTTTGAACTTGAAGGGCTTAATGGGGAATCACAAGACTTGAGTTCGGATTCTGCTTCAGCTTTTTACTTCCCCTATAGCCTTGAGCAAATTGCTTAACTTATCTGAATCTCAGTTTCCTCATTTGTAAAATAATGTGGATTGGATGGCCTACAATTCCCTTTTGGCTCTAGATCACTTTCTAATCTTGTGGCACTGATGAAAAGAAAACGAAGTCTCTAAAGATGTTGAGAGATCGGTGATGACCCTTCATTTCCAAAAGCAGAACTTTGGGTCACTTTTTAAGACATTTAGGTAAGATGGAGGCAAGGGTGAGTCTGTAGAAAAGAACAGAAAAGCCTGAAGTAGAATTAGTGGCAAATGAAAGTTGGTTCCCTGTGAGATGTTGGAAGTGAAAGCCAGTCACAGAGCAATAGACAAGTATGCTGGCTGCTACTGACGCCATGGAGAGGAAGGACAGGAAATCCTTGTCCTTTGGGCATGGAGGTCTGTATTCCCAGAGTGACATGACTCCATAGCGTAGGAATCAGAAACTGAGGGGTTCTGCTCCTGTCTCAGCCACTGGCTGGCTGGTTGAGTAAGAGAGTCTTACCCTGTATTGGTTTCCCAGCTCTGGAGGGACGCGATTGGGGTTGGGAGGTAGACTTTCCTATTTCCTTATCAAGCAGAATCTGAGTGAAACATTGCCCACAGAAAAAGTATACAAGACTTCTAAAATGACAGTGGAACTTGAATATATTTTCCAGAACATGTCTCTGGTGCTGAGGATTAAGGAATGTGTCAGGAGGGAAGTCCTGTCTCAGAAGAAAGCAGTAGTTTTAGCCTTCTGGAGAATTGTAAAAATCACAAGAAAATCCCCAGTTCTTTACTTCTACTAAGAGCCAACCTAGAGAGCTTTGGAGTTTACACAGATCTCCCAAATCTTTGTGAAAGAAGGGAGCATGTTAGTCAAAGAGAAGAACTCTTTGATTAAATATTTTAAAATTGTCATGATGTGGAAGTGCTCTGTGTCTGTGTATGTGTGTGAGAGAGACAGAAAAACAGAGATACACAGATACACTCGGAGAAAGACAGGGAGACAACACATGGAGAAAGACAGAGGGACACAGAGAGACACACATGGAGAAAGACAGAGACACAAAGGCACACAGAGTGACATACACAGAGAAAGACAGACAGACAGATGACAGAGAGAAAGAAGGGAGAGGAGGGAGAGAGACAGAGGGAAAAGGAGAGGGCATTTATTGGGACTTTGATCCGGATTTGGGATAGTTGTACATCAATCCAACAAATCTGTATCTAGCAACTGCGATGTGCCAGGCACCGAGGATAAAAAGATGCAAATGTCCCTGCCCTTGAGTAGCTTACATTCTCCCAAGGAAAGGGGAGGAGGGAAAAAATGGGATAAAACATACATACAGAATAACAAAGTCATTTCAGAGAGGGTTTTTTTTTTTTGCCTTTTTTTTTGTCTCTTCAGTACTTAAAACAGACCTTGACACAAAGGAAGCACTTAACAAATGCTTAGTAACTGACTAATAAGCAGAGATCAGGAAAGATTCGCCATAGGAGGTGACATCTGAGCTATTCTTTCACAAAGACCACTAGAAGGTAGAACCCCGGAGGGAAAGCAGAGCTTCCATGGGGATCACTTCTGCAATGACACAGAGGCAAGAGATGAAATCTCATGAATAGAGAACAGCTGAGATCAGTTTAACAGGAATGAAGAGGCCATGAAAGGAGTAATAGGAAATGGAACAGGAAAGAAAGGTGGGAGCGAGGGCTTCAAAAGCCACGTTGAGAAGATTGAATAAAGTGGTGGCGCCTTTGACACATGCTAAAGGCTTCTGGGATGAGCCTCAGACAGATGCCACTTGAGAGATGCTCCCCAAAGACTTTACCAATCCAGATTTGTCAAACCTCAGAAGGCTCACAGCGCTCCCCATCACCAATGGAGCAAGCACTAAGCATAACCTTGGCGTGCAAGAAAACTGGAGGAAGGGAAACAGACAATACACACGGTTAGCTCCTCTGGCAGTTTTCCCAGGGCTTGGCGTGCTGAGGAGGCACATGGAGGTATGCCGATGTCAGAAGCCACTAGGCAATCCCAACAATGGAGTGGTGGAATTCCCAAACCCTCAGTCTGTGTTCCACTCAGAAAGCAACCGGAACAACTGCCAGCCTCCATAGTTCCAGGTAGACTATTACTCCCCATGAGAAAGTCCATTTTTCCTTCTCAAAAACACCTTCCCTACTGCATACTTGTTCCCTATCATGATCTTAAGGGGGAGGCAATTCAGCTCAGCTGGGAATTCTCAGAGCTTTCCCAGTTATCAGACTCATTTCACAGTTCTCAGCTACCTCAATGCCCTGGCCAGGGTGCTGACACATCTCCCTCCTAGACCTCTTTCTCTTCCTTCTCCAAAGAAGGTCGATGGGATCTCTGTAATCTTGACTATAATTCACTAACTATGGAAAGGAAATAGATGTTCTCAACAACTCCCATATTTATTAAGTGCTTACTATCTGCCAGGCTCAAAGGATAGTCAGGAAAACCCTAGTTCAAATCTGGTCTCAGACAGTCACCAGCTGTGGATTCTGGGCAAGTCATTTAACTTGTGTTTGCCTTAATCCACTGGAGAAGGAAATGGTGAACCACTCCAGAACCTTTGTCAAGAAAACTTCATACAGGACCTGAAGAATCAAGCACAACTGAACCACAGTAACAACATCACTTGCCAGACACTGTGCTAAGCACCAGGTCTAGAGAAAAAGGGAATACAGATCGAAAGCTGGACAAGACTTTACAGCTTACTATACTCAACCCCTTAATTTTACAGATGAGAAAACCGAGGCATAGGGAAGTTGAGTGACTTGCTCCAGTAGCACTCACACAGCTAGTGAGTGTCTGGGATGTGATTTGAACCCAGCTCTTGTTTCTAAGCTTTGCACCTTTTCCATAACATCATCCTGCCCTTCAGGTAGAGTTTCTTGGTGTGTTCCTCTTTCAACTAATCCAGTAACGTTACTATCCTTACTTCTGGAAGAAGTTTAAGATCTCCTCAAATTCATCTTCTAGTCATCTCATTTTCCTCTTCCAATTCCATTCACAGGGGTGCTTTTCTTTTTCTCTTATCACTGTGGAAATTTGGAAAAAAAATACCAAGACTTGGATAGGAAGCATGAAGGACTCAGTGAATTTCCCAGATACAGGATTCCTATCTCATTTGTTATTAAGTTCCGTTGCTTAAGTAATAAGCACTAGCATGTGCGTAGTATTTCATTTACAGCATTTTACATAATGTGATCCTCACAACAACACTATGAGATGAGTACTATTATAACTCTTATTTTACAGATGAGGAAACTGAGACACGAAGGTTCCAGTGATTTGTTCGGGTCACATAGCTAATAAGTGTTTCAACTCTTCCTGACTTCAAGTCTAGTGCTCTAGCCCCTCAATGGTCCTGAATATCTGTCCTGTTTGACCCCAGAAAATCTGTATAATGTGAGGTTTGAGTATACAAGAAATGCTTGGTCTCTAGAGCCCTATAACGCCATCCATTTTTCTGAATTGTGACTTAATTTCCCTTTAGTTGGTGATGTTTCCGACTGATATTCTTAATATGTATTGCCCTATAGGTTTTCACTGCTAATGTTAGTTATTGGTGATAGGAGAGAAGAGAATTAATGAGAGGTCATAGAGAAGCAGACAACTTAAACTCTGGCTTGTCGCTCTCTGGTAAGTTTTCATAAAAGGCAATTCAAACAGTGACCACCCTCCCCCCAAGATGTCAGTCCCCATAAAAAAATGAGCAGCCATTGTGAAAGCTCTCTTTGTGTTGTTGTTGGAGTCAGAAAGGAACTTCCTGGCTCTGGCATTTATAGAGAAATTATTCAATCTTTGAGCCTTTCTTTCTGTAAAATGGGAATAATAATATTGATAGTATCTCCTTTGTGAGAATTGTTCAAGTGAAATAATATAGAGAAAGCATTTTGTAATATAGAACTATGTAGTGGTTCTACTAAGTGCTAGCCATAGTGACTGTGAGGGACAGTGTTGCATAGTGGATAGAACTGACTTCAGAGTCAAGAGGGCCTGAGTTCAAATCTCTCCTTTGACATGTACTGGCTATGTAACTCTGGAAGTCACTTAATCTTTTAGTGTCCCACCGGCACCTCTCTAAGACTACTAGTTATTGTTCTTTACCTGAAGTATCTACGGTGGGATTTCTCCACACAGATGAACTAAAATGTCAAGACTGACAACTAAACAAGTTAGAGAGTGTCCTGGACAGAGCAACAATGTGAAAACATTCTAGATATGATCATCATTGGAGGGGAGTGGATATACTTAATTCAGAGAACATAAAAGCTATTTAACTAGTTCTGCTGGACCCCAGGGGAGATCAGAATAGTAGATAGAATTTATAGAGAGATTTATGGAGGGAGAACATCCTAACTCTTCAAGCTTCATAGGAATAGAATGAATTCCCTTGCTTGGTAGTGGGTTACCCTCAGTGGAAGCTGCCAACAGAGAAGGCTTCTGTGTGTTCACTTGGTGATGATGTAGAAAGATTGCCTGTCAGACTGCATCTGAGGCCTCTTCAAGCTTTTAAAGATTGCGAGATTCTCTGTGTTAGTCAAGTCAACAAGACTTTTAAAAATATCTAGCAGTCTCTTTATAGTTTGGAAGTTTTGTGGACTCGTAATTAGAAAGGATACCCTGTAAGTCTCTAAGCTTCGCCTTGATCAGGGCCATTTTAATGTGTTGGTTTTTTTGCTTCTAGCAAAAGAGCCTTTAGTTTGTATACTATTACATATGGTCTTTGGGGAGAAAAATATACAGATAGGATAATAATTTCCCTTTGTCATTACTGAAGGCAGAGCAGAAAAATCTGGGTTTAAAATGAGCATAGACATTAAAGAAGGTTTCTTGATGATAAGCATTGATGAATGTTGTTAGTGAGTCCAGGGAGAATCTGGATTTCTAAAACACAGGAGAGAATACCATATGTGCACAATAATTTAGGTGTAATTCTGTATTATTTTCACACCCTTGGAGAGCGTATGGTCTTATTTTTGGTGCTGGCAAATGACCACATAAAAATAACTCATACTTATATAATGTGTGTAAAGATGTACAGACATCTTATTTGATGCCCCCAAGCCTTGGGAGGTAAATATAACTATTACCATAGTCCATTTTACAAAAGGAAAGGTGACATTTAGAGAAATGAAATAGCTTGTTCAAAGACACAGATCTAGTAAATCCTAGTGCTGAGAATCAGATTTGATTTTCTTGAGTATAAATCTAGTGCTCTTTCAGTTACATTGTCCCATAAAAATCCCTGATATATTTAGGGGTATGAATTAACTTATGCTCCTAGAACTTAAGATCAATTTCAAGTCCATGGTTCCATGTCCACTCAATGAGATCAAAACCTGGCAGGGAAGGCTGAGAGTAAACTACCCAAAGGCTTTTACACTGAGATAATTAGGAAATGAGACTGATCCCTGTTTGTGTTTTAGACCAAAGTAAATAGTCATCATTTTAGAATTAGAAGGAGCTCGAAGTCTAGGCTTTTTACTTTACATATTAAAAAACTGGGATTTGAATAGAGGCCATTATTTGTCCAAGGGCACATATCTCATAAGTGGACTTCTTATATTCAGCACCTATTTTGTGTCATACACTGTACTAGATGCCAAGAGATTCAAGGCTAACAGGAGATAGTCCTTGCCCTACAGGTGTTTACATTCTACTAAGAAGTGAAAGGGGATGCAAAACACAACAAGTTTATAGATGTGGTTGTTGTTCAGCCATTTCAGTTGTGTATAGATTTTTATGACCCCATTTGTGATTTTCTTGGCAAAGATACTGGAGTGGTTTGCCATTTCTTTCTTCAGGTCATGTGAAAGATGAGAAAACTGAGGCAAATAGGGTTAAGTGACTTGCCCAGAGTCACACAGGCTAGTAAGTGTCTTGAGGCCAGATTTGAACTCAAGAAGACGAGTCTTCTTGATTCCAAGCCCAAGGCTCTATTTGTTATGTTACCTTGCTGCCGAAGTATGTAGATAGGTATGTGCAAAATATTTAAATACAAACTAATTACATTTTCTATGATATTACTACTGTATTATTGAACTCACCAAGGGCAGAAACTTGTACCTAATTAAGTGCCTTATGAATAGTAGGCAGTTAATAAACATTTGTTGAATTGAATTGACTTAACCCAATTCTTGACATGTGACCAAAATGCAATGAACAGTTAGACTATGTAGTATCCTTATAGACTAGAGATTTACTGATTAATGTCAACTTATTCTAGAACCACAGATTTATCAAACTTGAATATGGGGCAAAGGATATCTAAGAGAATATCTTTGTAAAATAACATAATAAATATGATACAACATAATATAACCTTATATAATACACACACACACACACACACACACACACACACACACAATTTTATAACATTAGCCTGTTTTCATTTTCTGGGGATATAGCCAGGTATAGTATTGAATTTGGTTAATCCTTTGGCTATAAATGGAGTCTGACTGTGATTCTCTGCTTTTAAAAAATCTCATAAATTCTGATTGGAGTTGGTGTCTACTCAGATAAAAAGGCTAGCTACAAAGCTTGTTTGGGAACATACGTATGCATGACATTGCCCATCCTCAACCTACTACTGACTATTTCTATCTTCAGTCTCTACTGCTAATCCTAATTGGTTTTTTTCATAGACAGCTGAGTGGTACAGGAGATAGAGTGGCCAGGCTTAGCATTAGGAAAACCTAATTTAAATTCAGCTTCAGACATTTACTAGCTGTGTTACCTTGGGCAAGTCGCTTAGCTTATTTGCTTCAGTTTCTTCATTTGTCAAATGAGCTGGAGAAGGAAATGGTAAATCATTCTAGTATAACTGCCAAGGAAACTCCAAATGGGATTATGAAGAGCCAATTACAGCTGAAACAACTAAACCATGACAAAAGTTTTCCTTGTCATATTTTATTGAGATCTTTGAGTAATGATTTCCTCAGGCAGTAAAAGCCATCCCTGTCTTTGAAGAGATAGGTGGGAGAACAATGTGGTGGGGCAGAAGCTAGAAAGAAAAGAAATAATAACTTCAGCCTGTTTCCATCAATAAACAGCCAGAGATGTGTTGAAAAAGATTGCAAGGATGTGATCTCTGTCATTCCATTTTCGGTAATTGTCAAGGATGAGGTAAAAAGTTGGCTCAGCAGTCCTTGGCTTCACTGAGGTCCCCAAGGGAACAGATCATCACTTCACACACACACAGAGAGGGGGGTGGGGGAAAAGAGGGGGGAGAGAGAAAGGAACAGTGAGAGAAAGAGAGAGGAAAAGAGAGGGAGAGGAAAAGAGAAAATGAGAGAGAAAAGGAGAGAGGAAAAGAGAAAGAAAGAGGAAGAGAGGAAAAGAGAGAGAAAGAGAAGAAAAGAGAGAGACAGAAAGACAGACACGGGTGGGGGAGGAAGAGAGAGAGAAAAAGAGAGAAAAAGAGACAGACAGAGAGAGAGAGAGAGTGTGTGTGTGTGTTCCTCAGAATGGAATGTCCTCCTTCTACTAACAAGCTTATCTTCATGAATAAATTTGAGGTGGACAGGTCATCAGCAACTTAGTGGTGATTAAATGTCAGCTTTTTCCATTCTCTTGGAAATGATTTCTCAACACTTTGTTCATTTGGAATTTTTCTATTTTTTATGTTTTTATTGATATGAAAACTCCATCCACCAAAACAAATCAGCAACTTATTTATAACTTAGAATCATAGAGAATTACAACAGGTTTCACACTGAGACCTCTTGAAGACCTTAACTTTAAAAAGGCCAAGGTCTCTCATTCCATCCAGGGCCATCTCCAGCAGTCCTGATCTATGTCTGTCCACTGGACCCAGGTGGCTCTGGAGGGGAAAGTGAGATAGGTGACCTTGCACAGCCCTCCCCACTTTCAATCCAATTCACTTGCATGTCATGACATCATTTCCTGACAGACAAATAGCAACAATAATCACTGGTGAGAGAATGAATTAAATTACTGTGAAAACCAATGACATTGATGAAAACATGAAAATAGAAATCCTTACATTAAAGATGCAAAGATATTAAGTCCAATATCTATGAAAAACTAAATCAGGGGGCAGCTAGATGGTAGAGTGGATAAGAGCATCAGGCCTGAAGTCAGGAGGATTTGAGTTCAAATCCAGCCTCAGAAACTTAACACTTACTTGCTTTGTGACTCTAGGTAAGTCTTAACTCTAAGTGATTGGCCAAAATGTAAATAGATAAATAAAATAAGTAAATCGGGGCTGATTTTCAGTTTGAAAAAAAAAATCTGGTCTAAAAGAATCTTTTGGTCTTTATCTCAAATGAAATAATGTTGAAAAGATGTTATATTTGGAATGAGATGCCCTAGGTTGAAATTCTGACTCCAGCAAATCATTTTATCCTTCTGGGCCTCATTTTTCCTTATCTGTAAAATGAGGCAGTTAGATTGGATAGCACCCAAGGTCCCTTGCAACTGTAAATTTTTGATTGTCTGAAAGCACCTTGCAAACTCCGATGTGCTATAGCAATACCATCAATAGTAGAAAACACATATTCTAAGAAATGGAAGAAAGAGCTTTGGGCCCATCCAGTCTTTGATTCTTGCTGTTTCTGTGTGACTTTGGGAAAACCATTTCATTTATCTGAATTTACTCAGTAAAATGGAGGGGTTGGCCTGGATTCTTACTAGTTCTGGACCCATCATCCTACCTCTTGTTTTACTTCTATTCACAATTTAATATCATATATGTTTTGAGCACCGTTTTCTTCCCTCAAAATGATTGGGTCTTTGTTCTCTTTATTTTTTCCCTAAGAGGCTGCTTTATTGATGAAATATTAAATGAAGTTGCCATCCATTATTATTTTTGAAATGATGGTTGACTTAGGAGGACATTTATTTGGAGATTAAGTGAAGTTTCCTTTGAATGTTATCAGTTGCTGTGAAGATTCACTATTCAAATTATGTACCTTCTGGAGCTCCTAAGTGGTACATTGGATCGAGCACCAGCCTGAAGTCAGGAGGACCTGAGTTCAAATCTGATCTCAGACACCTAACACTTCCTATCTGTGTGACCTTGGCAAGTCACTTAATCCCAGTTGCCTCAGAGGAAAAAAAATTGTATATCTTCACTTACTCCACTGAGTTGTGTCTGATTGATTATCCATCAGTGTGATAAAGAGTTGGCAGACCTTAGGGGAAAAGATCATAAAAACAAATTGTCTGAATACCAGTAAATCACAGTGGATGCCTAATGGGCCAGCTATATCTTGAGCCGGTATCTTTAAAAGGGAAAACATCTGTGAAAGTGGATATATTTTGTGTTGATGTCAAAATTGCTTATACTTTTCATTTATTTCTGTGCATATTGCACATAGTCCTTAGTATAAAGGTACTGGTTATAAATCAACTTCTAATGAGGACATCTAGCTGTTATCATAGTGTACATAGTAAGCACTTAATAAATGTTTATTGTTTGATGTTATTTGGAAGAAAGAGGGAAAGATAATATATCCAGGAGGAAGAAAAATAATTTAGCTGCCCTTTCCCCCAGACCCTATCAACTTTGCAATGTGATCTTTTGGCACAATTTTAAAAATTATTTTTAACCCCTGCAGTTTTTTAATGCTCAATCTTTGCAGTAAAATTTATGCCTAGTTATCTTATTGTGTTCTTTCAGGAGGTTAATTTAGTACCTAGTTACCATATACAGAAAAAAAACTAATTTGGGAACCATTTATAAATAACATATTAGTCAAACTCAGTGAATGGGAACTTTATTTATACTTTAACCTTTCTTTTGCATTAATTGAAAGTAGTCATGGGAAGTTGAGCCTGCCTAACCTCAGGTCAGACAGCTACAAAATGAACCATTTCCTGCCCAGAAATAAATCTATTCCAAATTTTAGTAGGGTTCTATGGGTCTTTTTTTTCCTTAACTAGAAAATCTTACATGATTAATATATTTGAATGTGAATTTAAAATACCCACAGAACACACAGACTAGACCAGGTTTGTTCCAAGGGTTGACTCCCATTTCTTTTCTTTAAATCCAATGCAAATAAAGTTAGTCATTGCCTTTTTTTAGCGATGGCCATACAGTCACAGATGCATATTTTTCAAATGACTAGTCCAAGAATGCTAAAAGAACCTGTTGAAGTTGGAGGGGTCCCAAGTCTGGCCTGAGTTCTTTTAATTTCCTTCCTTGCTGTCACCCTTATGATTTTAAGCCTCTAGTTTTCATTTGTTTTGTCTTGGAATTATAGTGAAAATCATAGTGGGTATCCTATTGGATGCATAATACTTAGGAAACATTTTAATGGGAAAACTGGGAGACTTTATGGTGATTTTTTTCAGTGGCTGACCTGTATCAACTCATAGAAGTCCAGTATTAGTTGTATGCAGTTGTATCCACACCCAGGGTCTCCCATCTCTACGGAGAAGAATTTTTTTAATTCCTTATAATTGTCTTATTATTATAATTGGCCATTATAATGAATTGCTCAACAGTCACCTTTGATTTTTTGTTGTTGTCATCCTTTTCATTTACACCATTTTAGTCATGTTGTATGTTGGGTTTTGGTCTTGCTTCACTTTCCATTAGTGCATATATTTCTCTTTATGTCTTATAGCACATTATGTTCCTTATAATCACATATCACAATTCATTTAGCCTTTCTCCAATCCATGATTACCTTTGTTTCCAGTTTTTGATGCCTCAGAAAATGATAATATAAACATCTTGATCTGTATGAGACCTTTATTTCTATTTTTGGTCTTCTTGGGGTATTTGTCTCAAATTCTAACTCTCAGACTTTAGGTCCTTGAAAGTGATGCCATAGAAATGTAGGTCCTCATAAGCCTTCCCAAATAGTAAGGCTAATTTCCATAAACAAGCTGGTTGCCACCAGAGTTTATTTAATTTTTTTTAGCCGTAGCACCTCTGGAAGACAATCTCCCAAGTGATAGAAGGACTGTGATTTGCATTGGTGGATGCAGTGCTCTACACCTGTAAAATTCCAGCCCTTTGAAGTATCACCATATCTTAGTTCTAACTCCACCCCTCTTTCCCAAGTGAAAAGCATTTTGCTATAGTTGATGACTGAGGAATATGAAGGACTTACTTTTCAGAGTACGTGCCTTATATATTGCTGGTCTTCAATCATGTAAGCCCCCATTTTCCAGAAATGAATGAGTCATCTTTTAGACATTTCAGTCTGAATATTTCAAATGTCCTCAGTTAGCAGAATCTGGAAACTATAGCTTTGGCAGGTGACCTAAAAATAGTTAGATGAGTTCACCTCCAAAGTCTGAGAGTGTTTTAAAATAAGCTGTAAGAAAAAGAAAAAGAAAAAGAAAAAAAGCCTGGTCAATCCAAAGTAAATTGTTTAGACATATAATATATCAAACACTGTCCCACTTATCTCTGCCAGGTTTTGCTATAGTATGCAAAACAGGATGAAAGGAGTTCTTCTTGATCAGGTTTGCCTGGAGGGATATAGCAAGAGATCATCAAAGGATAAGGTCCACAAGAAACCCCTTTTGGTACATGACATGATCCATTTGCAGGATTTCACAGGAGGCAGATGTAATGTCAAGAGCCAACTGGAGTTTGATACAGAGAATTGCATCTACCTGAGGACAGAAGTCAGCAGAGCTCACTCACTATTAGGTTGCATCAAGATTTGCTTGCTCAGTGGGCTCCAGCCTTCCTCTGGCTCTCAATACACTTGGCCCTGCAGAGGGGAATGCCATGGGGTGCAGATAAGGACCCATTCTGTGCGGAAGCTCAAATTTTTCTGAGCCTGTCCTCTTTCCAGCCTTGCTGGATAATTATTTCCAGGGCAGTACCTCTGAATGAGATAGCACCATTGAGCTCAATATCAGAAACCAGTGAACTCCAGCCCTGCGGTGTCTAAGGGCCAGGTCCCCCTTTGTTGGGGGCACCTTTGTGTGCCTAAGGAAGCATGAATCCTTAGTGGAAATCTGAGTTTGGCTGCGCTTTTGTGGGAGTTACGCAGATTACTGGTGCCCTTCTGAAAGTCTGGGAAACGGCTGGAATCAGAACACAGAGGAACCGTCACCTCCCTTAGCATGAAGTCGGTGCCTCATGCTGACTGCCACATTATAAGGCTGATACACACTGAGCTTACTCAGTTACTGAGCATGGAACTTGTTACTGTTACTTCTCTCTCCCATTAGCTCCTTAGGAGCAGGGACTGGCTTTCAGGTTACTTTGTGTCACCCTCACTTAGCCTAGTTCCCAGCCCACACAAGACATTTAAGAACTGATGACTGACTCGCTGAATTTCATTTACCGAAATTACTTCCCACATTATGTGCTCGAGGAACTGACTTTTTGAACCCAGATGTGATCATTGACATTTGTCCTCATTGGGTAGATTTTCCTAGTGTTCTCATTACTTTGGGATCGTGGTATAGAATTGGAAAAGGGCTTGGAAAAGCTCAAGAATGCATTAAGAGAATGGTTAGTAGACATGCAGGGAAGGAAGTGATATTGAAAGCACAGCCATGAATGCATTTGGAGTCACCTCATTTCCTTCTATGTGTACCACATAATAGATGTATTACATATATTATACAGACATACGTCTACATAATATACATAATAATATTATATATCTATACATATATATGTTATTATATAATATGTAACCAGTGATAGACTGGTGCATGGGACGTGGTAGATTTTTGCAAGCATTTGACTAATCTTGTGAACAAAGATGGAAATAAAACAACTGGGAGATAACACAGTTGGATGAACTCAAAACTAGTTGAATAGCTGGCTTTGGAGAAGGATCACAAATAGATGACTTTCAGCTTGGAAGGCTAACTGCAGTAGAGTGCCTTAGGGTTAGGTACCTGACTGTGGACTGGTAAAATTTTAGCAGCGATTTGGATGAGGAGAGATGGTGTGTTTACTCCATTTTCAAACTTGGCTAACTCAACAGTTGACTAAATCAGGATCAATGAGTGTCATGGTGGCGTAACAGTTGGGGAACTGACCTAATAGAAAGAACTGAGTTCTGATATATATGTATGTGTGTTCGTATGTGTATACACACACATACACATATATGTATGTATATATTTATATGTGCATGTGTGTCTGTGTATGTGTGGATCTATGTATGTGTATGTGTACATACATATTCATATATATACACACATTGTGTGTGTGTGTGTGTGTGTGTGTGTGTGTACTATGTGATCCTGGGCAGGTAATTTAGCCTTGATTATTCAACCTGACTCCTTCCCACCTTTCCAGTTTCCTTATACATTACACTTCAATTACACTACCTTGAGCTGTTTTCAGTTCTTTGACTGTGTTTCACTTTCTTACCCTTGTACCTAGAACAGAGGAGATTCTATCCTGATAGAGAATGGGCCCTCCCAGGAAGCAGCAGGAGGCGTGCCCCTCAGAGGAGGTCTTGGACTGAACAACAATAATATACTTGGCATCCGTTAATAAACATTTATTAAGTACCTACTGTGTGCCGTGCTGCCACAGAGATAGTTTTTGAGTCAGCGTCTATGTTAGCACAGAAAGTACTGGTGATATTCCACCAAACCTTGAGGTAATTTCCATTTGGTTTCTGTCTCCTTCTTCTAGATTGGCTGTTTTTCTTGGACTGGCCACTCTCTTCTGCATGCTGACTTCCCACCATGGTTTGATGGAAGAGAAGGTAAGAGGTCACGCTTGACCATGTTTTTTGGGATTGGAGCTCTTTATGCTGAAATGTCCATTCTGGTTTTTTTTTTAATGCCTGTTATGTAATTTTTGCTGGTTGTGATTGGTTCTCCTACCATTTGACTTTTTGCAAGCTCTCTGGCGCCTTAGGGTTGATAAACAGCACCCACCAAAAGTGCTCAAGAGACATGATACAAACAAACAGAAGGGAGAATACACTGGGGGCAGGAAGGGAGGTGGAATTAGGACAGTGATCAACAAGAGCCCATTTTCCCCTAGTTATCAGGACAGTTTCTGCAGGATGAGCATCTAACCGAGTCTTTTCACTTTTCCTGTTAGTGAGGTGCTAACAAGATGCCCAAATTGGCTTAAAAAATAATCTGGCAAATTGCAGCACCTGCCCCAATTACAAACAGCACTTTCTTCCTGACACGGCTGCAAAATTTTCCTTTTCATCCCAAGATGTTTTGTAATTCCAAGCCACCGGTTTGGCCCTTTGGCCTATCATTTGGAGCATCGTTTGTTTATATCATTATAACAACACGGTTCCCATTCGTGTCTCCGTAGCTAGGGTTATGTCAGAGCTTTCCCTTTGGAGTTTATTTTTTTAGCAGACTATAACCTCACCATTACAAAAACAACAACAACCAGCCCACCATTCTGCTCGCTATAGCTTGACATTCGTGCTTGGCCAGGGTCGAGTGGTAGAGGGAGAAAAGCTCACTGGCTGCCTTTGAATAATGTCTTTGTGCCTTTCCTCCCCGCCTCCCCCTCCCCAGCCCCCTGGCCTCTGGCCTATTGTACAGGCTTCTAAGTTTGGGTGGTTTTATCTGATTATAACTTGTACTAATATTACAGTCTCCAGTCCAAAGGCTTTCACTTGCAGGCCCCCGACTTGGCACCCTGACATTGCTCTGCAGCTTGAGTCACTGACCAGATCTGTGCCATCTTGTCTTTGTGTGTGACAAGGAAGAGGGAGTTGTGGGTGTGAATGCGCATTTGTGTGTTTTTTCCAAAATCTTAAGAATGATGAACCGATTAAAGAGGAAGAATATTATTAAGTTTCAAATTTATCAAATTAAACAAACATTCATTAAGCTTTTGCTGCACATAGATCATCGCTGAGTACTGAATAGGATGTGAAACCCCAGCTAGGATAGCCCGTGGCGTGGTGGAGTTTTCAGACTAAATCTGACAAAGAATCAGGGGATAATGGGTTAGAACTGTAGGGAAGCTCAGTGGCTAAGTCTAATAGCCTCACTGTATAGATGCATGACTGAGACATGGACTTGCCCAGAGTCACACAATTAATAAGTGCCTGAGTTGAGATTTGAACCCAGGTCTCCTTGGCTCCATCCCCACATCAAGCTGCCTCCCAAAGAAGGAGGCTCATTACTGGGGTCATGTCATTCATGCCTGGAGAACTCTAGCCCTAAATAATGCATCATGAGACCATCAGAGACATACAAATAAAAGGCTGTGAGAGGCGCAAGCCAATGATGACCGAGAAGAACAATGTGGAGCAAAATGGAACTTGTAAGTTCAGTGGGTCACTCCCTTGGTGAAGAAACTTCAGTAGCTTTTTATGGTCCATAAACAGAGGAGGACCGTCAGAATCTGGGCCTGCCTTTTTTCCTCAGACTGAATATACTTTTCTTCCTCTCTGTAATTCTGGCAAGACTTAGCCCTTTGCCATTCTGATATATAACCTCCCACTCCTGACTCTTCTAATTGCTTAGATGGCCTCTGAGACTCAGATGGTCTTCGCAGCTCCCGATCTGTAATCTTATGGTTTCCTGCCTCTGAGACATTGCACAAGCTGCCACCAGTACCAGGGATGCCATCTCTCCTTGCCATCACCTTTTAGAATCTCTAGCTTCTAGCATCTCTTCTCCAAAACAAGCTTTTCTCACATGTGTAAGCAATAACACGTAACTAACTAGTGCATGTATGTATTGTTTCTCCCAAGTAAGAAGTCAGGGACTGTTTTGTGTTTATCACTGTTCACACAGCACTCAGGGAAGCAAATGGGCAGGGTAGAGAGCCTCAAAGCCAGGAAGAATCATAAGCAAAATGAAAGAAACTAGGATATCTGTAGGGTCCTTGAGTTTGGTTGGAGACTAGAGCATGTGGATGGTAGAACAACACTTGCCAAGACTGTGGCAGATGACCTTGAATGCCAGCTTCAGGAGTTTGAACCTCTCTAAGGTTTCCAGTGGTTGCCAAGTAGATTTTTTTGTTTGTTTAACTAGGAGTCTATGTGTTTATGTATAGACTTAAACACACATATACACATACATGCACACACACATATTTCAATACAATTGGTTTCCTTTGTAATCCTATTTTTTAATGTAATGAATTTTAAAACATTATTCTCATGAGGAGTCCATAGACTCCACCAGACTGGACCAAAAGATTTCTTTGTTAAAATTCCCTTGTTTTCTCAAGTAGAAAGCAGAGAAATGAAGAATCCCGCCCCCCTAGAATTGTCTGGTTTCAATATTAAAGCATTCAGTTGTCCCCAAGAGCCCCAGAAATGTCTGGATATTATCTGTTAATATACAATGGTATCATCCTAACCCTCCTGGTCGCTGAATGTGCATCAGAACTTTACCTCTTCCCGGGCTTTGTTCCAAGGAGCCGATTTTAAGGGTACCAGGATGACTCCCAGGGAGCCACTGTGACCCAAACACGCCCTGATTGGTCTAGAGCAGTCCTAGTATGACCCCCCCCCCAGAATCACACAATTTGAGTGTTCCAAGATACCAGAACAATGACCAAGGCCAGCTCCATAAACAGTCAGATTTCCCATTATAACATACGTGTGATGAAGACCAAGTCCACTTGGGCGCTCTTCCCAAGATTTTTAATTCAGTTCAATGAGCATTTATGGATTACCTTCTGTAATTCTTTCACTATATTGACATATAAATCAAGCTATGCCCCTGTCTAAATTTAGAAGAACCCACAATTTTGAGTCTTTGGAGATCAAACCTGCCTTCTGAGTTTATGATGTCCTATCAAAGCTTTTGTTAGCTTCTTTAAGGGAATGTGATTAAGCCCTTTTTAATTCTTCTTAAGTCATGTAAAAATGATCCATGTTCTAATGGCAATCAATTATGCATATGTATGTGTAAATATACATATATACATACATAATTGTGTGTGTGTGTGTGTGATGTTCTGATGCAATCCCATTTAAATGTTCCATTTGAGTTTCAGAAGGCAGGAAGATGTCAAGTGGTTTATTGGCACAGGCTCCTTGCTGTTAAAGCTACAGGGGATAAGAAGTAGCAGGTGGTCTTGGGGAATGGCAAGAGAGAAGGAATGGGATCTCTGGACCCCTTGATAGTCAGGGATTTAATGTAACCATACCCTTTTTTTCAGTACCAATGAACCCACTGCTACTGTGCTGTTTCATAACAACAGGCTGAAGTTTCTTTGAATCCATTGCTGATTTAAATCGACAAGGGCACAGTTCACTGATGAAGCTATGGTAACTCTGAATCATAGCTAAAAAATAATTTTTTTAAGTGACCGAGGTTTGTCATTGTTTTGGTTTTTTTCCACATAAATATGCTTTGCCTGAACACGCACACCAATTTCTTAATCAACTCAAATTTAATTTAGTCAGAGATTTTTATCCAACAAGCTTACGTTTGCATGCATGGGAGCAAAATGGGAATAACAAAGAAAGGGAGCGGAGGAAGAGAGAGAGAAACAGAGACAGAGATAGAAAGAGAGAGAGAAGCATAGAGGAAGAGAATAGAACCCTTCCCCCCTCTTTCTCTCTCCCTCCCCCTCTCTCCCCTCTCTCTTCTTCTGTATCTCTCCCCCTCCCTCTCTTTCTTTCCCCTCCCTCCTTCTCTCTTTCTTTCCTCTTCCCTCTCTCCCTCTTTTTTCCTCCCTCTCTCCCTCTCCCTCCCTCCCTCCCTTTTTCTCTCTCTCCCTCCCTCCCTTTCTCTCTTCCTCTCCCTCCCTCCCTCCCTTTCTCTCTTCCTCTCCCTCCCTCCCTTTCTCTCTTCCTCTCCCTCCCTCCCTCCCTCCCTTTTTCTCTCTTTCTCTTTCTCTCTCTCTCTGTCTCTCCTTTTTACTCCACTGTTTCTTGAAAGCATTTCTTTCTTATTAATCACACATCCCCAAAAAACACAAAGGGGGTTCTTTTTCTGTAAATGTGGCCAAATGAGTCCCCTTGAATTAATTTTCTTAAAATGTCTATTTTTATAGGTCATGTTTTCTGTGATCTAGATGATGTTAGCAACCACATCTCAGTTATTCATAAGAATGAGAGTCAAGAAAAACATGACTAATTGGAAGCCATGTTCAAATCTCTTTTTAGCTAATAATTTTCATCTCTTCAACCACCAGATTGTTTTTTCTTAGAAAATTTATAAAAACTGCTGAGGAACCTGAATTGTATGATTTCCTCATCCTTTCACCTGAATGCTTTTCCATGGTGCTACTTCCAGTGTATTACCTGACCAGAGGGTGCCAGTTGTTTACAATCTATACATGGTTAAATCCTCCAGTTTTACAGATGAGGAAACTGAGGTTCAGCAAGTTTAGACGATTCACCCAAAGTCACAGATAGTTCTCGTCAGAAATTGAAATGGAAACTAGGGCTTTTGACTACAGAACCAATGAAGAACAAAGGACTAAAATGATTTGGAAAGTTATAGGATTTTAGATGTAAAGGGCATCTAATCCCTTCTTTTAACAGATGGAAAAATGAGTCTCAGAGAGGAGACATTTGCCTGAGGTCACTGAGGTAGTAAGTGGTGGAATTGGGATGCAATTCAGATCCAAGTTAATCAAAATAATAAAACCATTGTACCTGGAGCTTGGAGCCTCCACATTTCTTGAGTTTTGCCTCAGATAACAGGACAGAACAAGATGTGGTCCACAGCACACAGGGGATCATCACCCCTGTAAAATATTACCTTGGCCTCTCCCAAGAGTAGGTTTTGATCTAACCAAAGACGTCATGGGAGACTTTGGGTCCACCTATGTGGAACATGGCGTCAGCCAGAAGAAATGCCAACTGAGTTTTAGCAAAACAACAGGTGTGTGGAGAGGGCAGGGAAAAGGGGGTCAATTTCTGCAGCAATTCTGATTTTTACCCCTGTTTATGGCTCTCTGGAGTGTACCGGTACCTCATTTCACTGTGAAAGATAGATTGGAAAGATTTTTTGCTTCTGAATTCATCTGTCTCTATATCTGCCCTTTAATTTTAGGTGATTTTTTTAGTACGTGAAAATCTTATCATCTTATAGTATTGCTTATATCTTGGGATATCTATTCGATCAATCAGTAAGCATTATTGAACACTTACTAAAAAATTGGTTTTTTGTTACATTTTGTTTAGACACAAAAGCCATTTCCCATGGAACAAACTCTTTTATGTTCATCCATTCATTCATCAAGCATTTATCTATGTATGTACAAAGCACTGATAGCTACTGAGGAAACAAAGTGGGATGGGGGAAAATAACTACTGATCTCAAAGTGCTTATTGGTTTTTTGGA
Organism: Antechinus flavipes; assembly: GCF_016432865.1. NCBI lineage: Eukaryota > Metazoa > Chordata > Mammalia > Dasyuromorphia > Dasyuridae > Antechinus > Antechinus flavipes. The sequence continues at coordinate 28,024,691 of NC_067402.1, forward strand.
TGAAACATGTATATCCCGTATATAATTACAGCTCAGTACAAGATATATTACCACAATTAAAGCATAGTATTTTCACTTTTTTGTGTGCTTTTTCATCATCATTATATAATATACAAATCATACTTTTTACATAATTAAGTCTCTGTAGAATATTTGATCCCTTTTACAGCTGCCAAATTTTTCACTATCCCCACATTAGTGGTGACCCCACAATTTAAGAAGCTTTATCTTAAGGCGCAGAGATATCCCATTATGGTGAGATAGCCTAGTATCTTGGGCCACTCCAAGATTATTTTAGAACTAGATAGGACTAGCCCAACCCCTTCATTGAATAATTAAAAAAAAAAAAAAACAGGGCTCAAAGAAGTTAAATGATTTATATCCCATTTATGTTAGCTTCCCCCATTAGAAGTAAGCTTCTGGAGGACAAGGACTTTCTTACAAATCTTTTTCTTTTCTATAGAAACTTTGAAAGAGTATCTCACGCATGATAGGTACTTCATAAGTGGTTTTTTTTTTTTACTGAGAAAGTGATTAATAAAAATTTAGCACAATCTTTCACACATTGTAAGTATTTAATAAATGATCTCTCTAATTATCTATTGAAGTGGCAATATCAGAAATCTAAACCAAACTCTTAGACTCCAAATCCACTATTCTTTACCTTGCAGGATCCAGCCTGTTGGAGGGAGGAGGGGAAGGGAATAAGCATTTATTAAGCACCTATTCTTTGTTAAGCACTGTGCTAGGAGCTAAAAAAAATCTTGTGCTATAGGAAGTAGGAAACCATTGAAATATCTTTTAATAAAAATGACATGATGATTAGGATGTTTGGGTGAGAAAGGGGGCACAAACAAGCAGAGTAGTTTTCCTCTTTGTTGAATTTAATATATACTTAAAACTATATAGCTGGTCATTTTCCCGTATAATCTTTTCTTTGTATATTGAATGGTTTACCTTTGTTGATCTTTAACTTTACTATAACCAAAGAAGGATTTTTAAAGGGGGAAAATAAAAGTATGTTTCAGAAAGATTCGCCTGCTATTTAGAAGCTTTGCATGTGGTTAACTTATATTGGATTACTTGCTGTCTGTGGGAAGGAGGAGGGGAAGTGGGATAAGGGGGGAGAAAATTTTGGAACACAAGATTTTTCAAGGGTGAATGTTGAAAATTATCTTTGTGTGTATTTGGAAAAGTAAAAAGCTATTTTTTAAAAGATTCATCTGTGGTGCTTTCATAGATGGGGGATAGAGAGAAAGAAAAGGGGCAATGTGATTGGTTAAGAAACAGAATAGCAAGGAGCAACTAGTTGGTGCAGTGGATAGAGCATTAGCCCTGAAGCTCAGGAGGACCTGAGTTCAAATTTGATTTCAGACACTTAACACTTCCTAGCTGTGTGACCCTGGGCAAGTCACTTAACCCCAAATGCCTCAGCAAAAAGAAACAGAACAGCAGCATTGGCTCCAACTGGACTAAACTAGATCAATGGCAACAGAAACCAAAAGGGAGGTATAAAAGGTGTGTGACTCTGGGCAAATCACCTAACCCTTAATCATCTGTAAAATGAATGTAATCATAGCATCTACTTCCCAAAGCTGTTGTGAGAATCAAAAGAGCCAATAATTATAAAATGCTTAGAATAGAAACTGGCACATAGTAGGTACTATAGAAATGTAGCTGTTATTATATGAATGATATTTAACAGGAATATTTGAGAGAATATTGATTACATGTTGGGATGAGGGAGAGAGAAGCATCCAAGCTGATGATGATTTCAAACACATATAACAAGGGAGAAAAGTTGTGAAGGAGACCTAGTTTGCAGGAGATAAGAGGGTTTGGGTTGTGGGCTACATTTTCATAAATCCTTTTACCACCTATCAGATGTCTTTTTGGTCAATCCCATTCCCTTCTTTGCCAAGTAAAGGAGGAAATGGAGATCAGTCTTCCCATTTTACAGATGGCAAAACCAAATCACAGATGCATGTTGCCAGGAATAGAGCCTCAGCCCCATCATTCTCAGTTCAGTACACTTTTTTTAGGTCACATTATACCCATTGCATATGGCACACCCAAATATAGAGAGATTCCATGGATAACTCTTAGTGTTCTGCAAAAATAACCTAGCTTATCATGGTACCCACTTTTTTCCCTCAGTGACTCTTACATGTGCCACAGAACCCCAGAATTAGAAAAGCTGTCCAGTCCATGCCTGAAACCGGAACTCCCCCTCCAACAGGCCCAACAAGTGGTCACTCGGCTTTTCGTGATGAGTGAGGGAGAACCCTCTGCCTTATGAAGCAACTTGTTCTATTCTTGGAGTACTCTTGTGGTTAGCAAGATTTGCCTCGTGTAACGTGTAAATCTGCCTCTCTGAAAATTTCATCATCCCCTAGATCTCCCTCCGAGGATCAGCAGAATAAGCTGATCCTCTCTTCCACATTTCCACACAAGAACCAGAAAATAGGCCAGTTTGAAGAAAGAAAAAGAGGGGAAGAGAGAGAAAGAGATAGGGGGAGACAGAGACAGCATGGCAAAGATAGAGACAGACAGAGAGACACAGACAGACAGAGAAAGACAGAGACAGAGAGTCAGAGATAGAAGGAGGAGGAGGAGGAGAAAGAGGAGAGGAAGGGATGGAAGGAGGGAGAAAGAAAGATGGGGAAGGAGGGAGAGAGAAAGAGAAAAAGACAAGGAGAGAGGGAGGAAGAGAGAAAGAAGTAGAGGAGGGAGAGAGAGGGAAAAAGAGAAAGAGGGAGAGAGAAGGGGAGAGAGAGAGAGAAGGAAGGAGAGACAAAGAGAAGAAGAGGGAGAGAAAGAGAGGGAGAGAGAAAGAGGGAAAGAGAAGGAGAGGGAGGGAGAAGAGAAGGAAGAAAGGGAGGGAAGAAGAGAGATAGAAGGAGAGGAAGGGAGAGAGAGAGAGGGGAGAGAGAAAGACAGACAGACAGGCTGAGGGAAAGGGAAGAGGGGGGAGGAGAGAGAGCGAGAGATTCAACTTCTGGTGCAGCTAGCTTAGTTTCACTTTAGCTTCGAGTAGTCATACTTTAGAGTGGTGTGTGTTCCTTTTTCTCCTGCCAGACATTAATGAGCCGGACCTCTTGGGTTGCCGCCATTGTCTATACAACAATTGCCTAACTAAGACCTCATGGAGAATGGTGTGCAAAATTTGTACTCATTGTGGAGATGGCTACTGGTATGATTTCACATGTAGCTAATTTAGTGGAATAAAACCTAGCTTTATTGAGACCAAACAATTCTCCTTTTAAAATTTCAGTGAGTTTTCAAGAGAATAACTATTATATATATTATGTGTCATATGTAATGCAATTTGATAATCTATTCTACATTATATAATAAAATAATGTTATTATGATAATTAGAACATTTTATTATATAATTATCATTATTGTTATTATTGCAACTATAACTGGCATTTGCAAGGTTCCTTAAAATTTGCAGGGCTCTTTATATACCTTATTTCATTTGATCTTCACAATAAATCTGGGATATAACTGTTCCATCTATTTTTATTCTCTTTTTTACAAATGAGAAAACTGAGGCACAAACAGTTAAATAATTTGCCAAGTAAGTCCAAATTAAGCAGGATTTAAACCCTTTTTTCTCTTAGCTCCAAGTCCTAGACTCTTTTAACGATAATTGGATTTAGAGCAAAAAATACCTTTCAAGGTGTCTAATCATCTTCCTCTTCTCCATTCTCCCCCATTTTATAAATGAGTCCAGAGAAGCTGTGACTTGCCCACAATCACAGAGATAAAAGAGTTGAGATTTGAAACCAGATCCTTTGATTCCAAATTCAGTATATCTTCTTTTGCACCAACTGTATGTACTTTGAATAATGCTTTTTCTAAGTATTTATAAATGAACTTGGGCATCCATTTTGTTTCTGAGAAAAATACATCTAAGTAGAATGAAAACTTTTTGCATTATTATGTCAGTAGAGAGGAGAGAGAGGGTAGTAATGACATCTGTCTTGTAAACCCACCATGTTAAAGCAGTTTATGTGATATCCAAAAAAATGAGTTCAAGGTTAGAAAATGTGACTCAAGGCATATTTGAATCCATAAAAGAAAAACTATTATCAAAGGCTTTTATTGAATTCTTTATGATTTCTTCATTTCCTTTCTTCTCAGCCCTTATCTTTGGAATCTCTGGAATCAATCAAAGCAAATTTCAAAAATTAAAATTCAATTAAACTTCTAATTTTAAATATAATTATTATTAAAGAGTCAAACTGGACAATCCCATAACCCTAGAATTTTTATTAGATGACATCTAAGGTCCCCTTAAGCTCTCGGTCTAGGATCCTCTGATTTTTCTCTGCGACTAGAAACTAATTTTTGTGTTTTGTTTTATCCTGAATCACAAGTTGTTTTTTTCTACAATCAGATAAAAGATCAATTTTCCAGCAAACCAAGACACTATTGTTTATATTCCTTTCATATAAGCTGTAGGTTGTGCTGATTTATGTTGTTAAGAAAAGCTAACTTACTTAGAATGAACAAAAACTGTCTCTTTGTCTTAGTAAATAAAAGATGTTAGGGGGTGGAAAGAACCCAGAAGGTGGTATACACAACAGAAAAAAAAGACCATTTTCTTATTGTTCAGCTGTGTCTCATTCTTCGTTATTTTATTTGGAGTTTTCTTGGCAGGGATATTAAAATGGTTTGTCATTTCCTTCTTCAGCTCATTTTACAGATGAGGAAACTGAGGCATACAGGGTTAAGTGACTTGCCTAGGATCACATAGCTGCTAAGTTGATTCGAACTCAGGAAGATGAGTCTTTGAGACTTCAAGCTCAGTGCTCTATCCCTTGTGTCACCCAGCTGCCCCTGGTGCATTGCATCCACTATATATCCAAATATTAAGCCATATGGTCAGTGAAATAGTGATTTTCTTTGATTTGACATTCAATGGAAACAATTGTTCCTGGGTCACATTGAGAGTTATGAACTAATGTTTTGAAACATCTGCAATATCTGAAAAAAGCATCTTTTTTTGCACATAAATTATCAAGATGTTTGTGGTACATCTTATCTATTTTGCTCTAAATTTCTGATTTCCTATTCAAATTTTGAAGGAAATTCAAATTTCCTTTCAGTTCCGTGGAATAGATTTTTACCTCTACTTCCCAATCTCTCCTATTTCAACTTCCCTTTGTAACCAAGAGCATTTTAAGTATTGTTTTGTTTGCTTCTTCAACATCAGACCTCTCTTTAAACAACAGTAACAATAAATGTTCAGGCTCGCTATTTCTGAGCACCTACTCCATGTACTGTCTTTGTCACCAGTAATGCAAGGCCCCAAACAAAATAGCTCATATTCTACTGAGGTATGTGGACACAAATGAGTATAAAATAAGGTAGGAAATGAAGGGGACACATATGACAAAAAAAAAAGGAAAAGGGGAAAATGTTTGGTGTTAGAGAGGAGGTGGAAAAACTGGGACACTAATGCAATGGTGGTGAAATTGTGAGCTCATCCAATCCTTCTGGAGAGCAATTTGGAACTCTGCCCACAGGGCTAAAAGACTCTGCATGTCCTTTGATCCAGAAATGCCACAGCTAGGTTTATATCCCAAAGACATCCTTCCCCCCCACCCAAAAAAGGAAGAAAACCTTAATAAACAAAAATAGAGCAGCTTTTTAATGAATTTTTAGAATTGAAAGTCAAAGGGATGTCCATCAGCTGGGGAATAGCTAAACACACTGTGATACAGGATTGTAATGGAATATTACTGTGCTATTAAAAATGACAAGTAGGATGATTTCAGAAAAACCTGGAAAGACTTACGTGAACTGATGCTTAAGGAAGTGAATAGAATCAGGAGATTGTACAGCCATATTATTTGATGAAGAACTATGAATGACTTAGCTCTTCTCGGCAATACAATGATCCAAGACAATCCCAGAGGACTAATGATAGATCTTAGTATCCACCTTCAGACAGACAACTGATATTGAGTAAATACAGACTGAGGCTATTTCTCACTTTCTTATGTTCCAGTCTTCTTGTTTAAAAATGACTAATATGGAAATGTTTTACATTATTGTACATGTATGTCTGATTGCTTAGGAAGAGGGAAGGGAAGGCAGTAGGGAGAGAGAATTTGGAACTCAAAACTTTAAATAAGAATTTTTTTAATTGAAAAGAAATGAAAAATAAGAAAGACTAAAAAAAATTTTTAAAAAGAAAGAAGACAGCTCCTAGCCTGAAGCAACTCACAATCTAATGGGGGAAGACAGCATTTGGAAGCAATATGGGGAAGGAAGATAAACATGGTGCAAGAAGGGTTACCGGGAAGGGAGGTTACCGGGAAGGGACATGATGAATCTTTAATACCAGAATGGGAAATGATCCAAGGAGGTGGAAATTTCAGAGTTAATTTCTTAGAATGATGAGGTTCTGGAGAGTGTGAAGTTCAGGAATACAGCCGAATGGGAAATGGCAAGATGGATTCCCAGGAAGCCCTTCTTGTGGGGTGAAGGCTCAAAAAGGAGGTCTCCAGTATCCAGCTTCTACCTTCTCCAATCAGAGGGAGGAAGCAGGAAATCAAGGGAAGAGGATGTTGAGGAAGTGTGAGTTCCAAAATTGATTTCAGCTTGTAGAAAGATGAATTTCTGGAGATCACATGATCCTGAAAAGCAATTTTAGTGCGAAGTGACAGGGAGAGTTCCCAAACAATCTTCCTTATTCTAGCAAAATTGGAGGAGGAGGCAAGTAGTAAACAAATGAGGAAATCAGGGGGGTCATAGCTAAGCTGAGCCTTGAAGGACTCTGAGAGGGAGAGATGAGTTAAGAATATTTCCTAGACACAGCATGGTTTATGACTAAAGTCCCAAGACCTTTGCAGGGAAATCCACAAGGTCAAAAGCATTTTCATAATAGTACTGAGATATAATTTCCAATTAATAATTACAGTATATAATTTCAATTAAATATATATAATTTTCTATTAAAATACCCCTTCCTTTTCTACCTAAATATCTGTGAGATCCGATTTTCTTCATATATAACTGAAACAAGATTGAATGCAGAAATAGATATGAGAATGGAGACATCTTCTAATAAGCAGACATTAGAGAAGGTTACCAAAAAAATGTGAAACAATTCCACTACTCTAATTTTTTTGTTGTTTTGGAAACTAATTTTTTCCATAAAATATGTTTTATGTTAAGGCATAATGGAATATCATTTTTAAATTAAATAATCTTTTTAAAAATGATCAGTTTTCCATTTTGGATACAGTAAATCTCGATAGGTATGACCTACATAAACAAAAACTCTTTTTGTTCATAACTTTTAAGAGCATAGAGATGTCCCGATACCAAAAAATCTGAGAACCGCTGCCTTATTGGAATGTTCCAAAATGGGAGCTGGAATGCAAAGGTCAGGAAACAGCTAATAGCCCAGTGTCTCTGGCACATAGATTGTGTCTTCACACAATAGTTTACATAATGTAAAATAAAACTGGAAAAGTAGTTTGGCTACTGATCATGGGGGATCATAAATAACAGTCTGTAGATTCTGTATTTTATATTGTGGGAAACAATTATAGTTGGGTTTTTAAAGTTGGGTTTTAGACATGGTCAGGCTTTGATTTTAAGGAAACTAATTTGAGATTGATGTGACAATGCAGAGGCAAGAGTTTAGAGACAATGAACTCCACAGAGGCCATTACAATAGTGTCAGTAGAAGGTGATGAGAACAGGGAATAGTTTGGTAGCCAGGAGAGGGGAGGGCATTTGGAAATCCATTGGCCTCAGAACTAGGAGAGAAATGGAGTCATCAAGTACTAGAAAATAGAGGCTAGCCTATCTATGCTATCTATCCATCCATTTATTGATTGATCTATCTATCTAATATACAAAGAATTCATTTATTTAAATAAGAATTGTAAGCTCCCAAAAAACATCATAAATTTAAGCAGCTTTGGAAAACAGCATCGTTACTCCAAAAAGTGATGACAGTCTGAGGTTCGCTCCATTTTCTGAATGATAGTTTGGTTAGGGCAAAAGATAGAATGTCAAACCTCTGGAAAAAACCTTGTTATATTTCTTCAAATCTAGAAATAAACAACCTTCAGTTTTCAGATTGAAAAATTAGGTCCTTTGGGTGTTGTGACTTGCCAAGTTAATCAGTGGTTTTACTAGGAACCAAATTTAGACGTCTCTCTTTGGCTGGAGATTGAATAGGGTTGTTTTCGGATGAACAAAAGTTTATCGGGAAATTTGAATTTGCTTATAAGAACTGGTTTGTATCTGCTTAAGTGGATTTTGTTGTTTTGTTGATATTTGTTTTATTTATCCATGAGTTGGGATGTCTCATTTCCGGAGTGTCCTATGCCATAGCCATTTAGCGCTGCTTAAAATAAATCACAGAATCAGAATCACAAGGCCCCAGAGATCTAAAAGAGCATCACAGCCCATTCCTCACCAAGGATCCTACACCTACAAGAATCCTACAAGTGACCATCTTGCTTGAACTCAGGGAACCCACCGCCTACGGAGGCGACCCCTTCACTCTGGAGAGCCCTGTTTGTTTGGAAGTGGGCAGCTAGGAGGAACTGGGCTTGGAACCATGGACACCCACTTTCATGAGTTAAAATCCAGCCTCCGATACTTATAGCTGTGTGAACCTGAGCAAGTCACTTGAGCCCATTTGCCTCAGTTTCCTAGTTTGTAAAATGAGCTGGAGGAGGAAATGGCAAACCATTCTTTGCCAAGAAAATTCCAAATGGAGTCACAAAGAGTCGTGCATGAGTGAAGAATAACTTAACATTTGTTTGGAAGTTTTTTCTTTCTCTCTTCTCTGCCTCCCCCTCTGTCTACTTGACTGTACTGAGTTCTGCCCCTGGGGTTGAGCAGAAAAAGTTTATTCCCTTTTCTCCATGACAGCCTTCAAATGTTTAAAGACATTTACCCTCCTCTCCAAGTCAGTCTCTCTTCTCCAGGCTAAATATTCTCAGTGAAATGTCTTTTTTTGGCTTCATTAAAATCGTACAGTTGATCTCTGAAATTCGGGGGTATAATGTCAGAATCTAACTCTACAATCTGCTATCATGTCACTCTTGAAGAAACTGGCTAGAACAATTGCCTTCATGTGATTACACTGGGAAACGGTGTTTATTGATCTCCTGCTGGATACCAGGTAACGACTGGCACGGGTGCTGTGGAGGAAACTGAGACACACATAGAATATATGGACCCTACCCTTAAAGAACTGACATGTAGATGGAGACTTAAGCCATATCTACACATTTAATGAACTGACTATACAAGGAAGCGGATGATATAATGTGGGAAAGTAGAGACAGTGTTGGATTTTAAGGCACAAGACTTGAGGGATATATCCCAATTCCACTGTTTGCTACTTAGGTAAACCAGAGACAGGTGGGGTGGCTGATAGGGCACAGAACACTGAGCCTGGAGTCAAGAAAATTTGAGTTCAAATCGTAACCCAGCCACTAGCTGTGTGATCCTGGACAAGTCACCTAAAATTTTTTTGCCTGCTTGCTCAACTGTAAAACGGGGCTAATAATAGCCCTTTCCTCATTGGGTTGTTGTGGGGATTAAGTGAGTTAATATTTATAAAGTGCTTAGCATAGTATCTGGCATGTAGTAAATACTTAATAAATGTGCTTCGTCCTCTGACCTCAATTTCTTCATCGATAAAATGAGGAAACGAGACCAGATGGCACGCGGGGTTCCTTGCAGCCACAGATCGATGATCCTCCGAGTCAGTTCTACTTTCTGAGCCTTGTTTCCTCATCTGTCACATCAAAGCTTACCGAGGGGTGCCATATGGTTTCTTCCAGCTTTAGACTCTCTGATCCTATGTCCAGAATATATGGCGCAGGTCAAAGTGTTCTGAAAATACAGAAGGCAGCAAGCCCTGTGAGCGCGTGTAATCAAAGATGGCTTCTCATAGGAAGAGGTAATTCGTCAAAGCATGGAAGGACAGATGGAATTGGAACATCATCAGAAAAGAGCTAGAGGGCCTGTCAAGTAACTGTCAAACCGAGTCCTAGACCTGAGCCAGGCTGAGTTTCTCTATTTTGGCTTCTGGTCAGCTGGTAGATTCAGATTCTAGGCTGCCGGGGTATTGATTACGTCTGAGATGCTTTAAGCCCAAACTGGTTTTGGCTTTTTATTTATTTTCATTTAGAAAAGTTGAGAAAGAAATACAATCCCAAAGTTAAAATTATTTTCTTGAAGAAAACTTAGGTGAGTTCATCATAAACTGATATCTCGGATTAAGCTGTTATTGTTATCTGCTCTTCTGAACAGATGATTTATATGTTGGCTTTCTTAGAATGATGCTTTTCATTCCTTTCCAATATATACTAATAAAAAAACTCAAGTTTAATAAAAGGGTTGTCCACTCACTAAGCAAACGGTCTATGAGCATTTATTAAACGCCTACTGTATGCCAGGTATTGTGGTAGGCTCCAGATCAAAGGTTTTTCACCTCTTGGTATTTCTTGGTCCCCTTTGGCAGTCAGTCTAATGAAACCTATGGCCCTCTTCTCAAAAAAAAAAGTTTTTTAATGTATAAAATGAAATACATAGGATTTATATTTAAATAGTTAGCAAAATATTAAAGGTTCAGAACCACTGAAATCTATTCATAGGTCCTTTGTGGGTCTGTTGACTTCAGCTAAGAACCTTTGCTCTGGGGATAGAAAAGTTATCTCACTCCTCAAACCCACCCTTCCACCAAGCTCCCCTCTTACTGTCAGAGGCCCCGCCTGCACATCTGTCATCCACCGTTCCTCTGGCTTCCTCATTTCATCTAGCCGGCCTTTTGCTAAGAAAGAAAAGAGGAGAGAGGCAGAGAGACAGAGACAGAGACGGAAAGAGATAGGGAGAGAAACAAAGGCAGAGAAACAGAGAGAAAGACAGAGGCAGATAGAGAGACAGACAGAGACAAAGACAGACAGAGAGAGAGGCTGAGAAACACACACGGAGAGAGAGACAGAGAGAAGGGGGGAGAAAAAGAGAGAGAGAGACAGAGAGAAGAGGGAGAGAGAAAGAAAGAGAGACGGAGAAAGAGAAACAGAGAGACAAAGAGAAGGGGGAGAGAGAAAGAAAGAGAGACGGAGAAAGAGAAACAGAGAGACAAAGAGAAGGGGGAGAGAGAGATACACAGAGACAGAGATAGAAACACACAAAGAGAGACAAAGAGAGAGAGACAGAGGCAGAATGACAGAAACAGACAGAGAGAAGGGGGAGAGAGAGAGACAGAGAGAAGGGGGAGAGAGAGAGACAAAGAGAAGGGGGAGAGAGAGAGAAAGAGAGACGGAGAAAGAGAAACAGAGAGACAAAGAGAAGGGGGAGAGAGAGATACACAGAGACAGAGATAGAAACACACAAAGAGAGACAAAGAGAGAGAGACAGAGGCAGAATGACAGAAACAGACAGAGAGAAGACCTCCTCCCCAGCACCTGCCTTTTCTATCTTTTTTCTACTCACAGTGGATAGAGCACCAGGCCTCAAGTCAGGAAGACTCATCTTCACAAATTCAAATCTGAACACTAGCTGTGTGACCTTGCCTCAATTTTCTCAGCTGTATAATGGGGAGATATAACAGCACCTGCCTCACAGGGTTGTGAGAATCAAACAAGATAATGTCTATAAAACACTTAGCCCAGTGTTTGGCACATAATGGGTGATATATAAGTGTTCACTCCCTTTCCCTTCCCTCAACTATAGAGCAGATTAAAGGCTTTAATATGTAATAAGCCTGGAAAGGTATCTGGAAGCAAATGTGGAGGGTTTCAAATGGCAAACAGAGGAGTTTATTTTTAATTGGGGTCACATTACCAGACAAGACTTTTATAAGAGTTACTCAATTTAGCAGATCTTTACTTATTAAGTAACTCCGCGCAAGATCCTAGAGGGGAAAAACATGAAGATGTCGTTTCAGCCCTTGAAGAGAGGAGGAAATCGTTGATTATTATTATAATTGGCCTTCCTGAAACGTTGAGGGTTTGCTTTTTTCCACATCCCCTTTGAGCCATTTATTCAAGGGGACATTTTACCCCCATTTTACAGATGAGTAAATTGGGCATAAAGGCTTGGTGACTTAATCATGATTTCAAAATAAGTAATTGTCAGAAATCAGGAAAAACATTTCTCTTTTCTTTTTTTGCATTGCCGACTCATCTCTAATTTTCTCATACAAGGCAAAGAATTTCTGAGGAGGCAAGGAGCTGATTAGCTGAAATCAGGGAAGAGAAGGTGGCTTTTGAACTGGGCCTTAAATGATGGCTAAGATTTCAGCAGAAAGAAATGAGATGTTCTAAGCAGGGATAATAATAGTCTAGACAAAGGCACCAAAGCTTTCTGTTCAGGGATAGTGAACCTTAAGATTGTTTTAATGTTCCTTCCTTATCCAGGAGGCATTCATTATGTGTGTGTGTATGTATATGTATATATGTATGTACACACACTTATATATGGATATATAATCATTTTTAATTTTCCAAAATATATGCAAAGATAGTTCTCAGCATTTATTCTTGCAAAACCCTGTGTTCCATATTTTCCCCCTCACTCCCCACTCCCCACCCTCCCCTAGACAGCAGCAAATCCAATATAGATTAAATGTTCTACTCACTTCGCTCAGCATCAGTTCATATAGGTCTTTCCACACCTCCCTAAAATCCTCCTGCTGATCATTTCTTAGAGAACAATAATATTCCATTACATTCATATCCCCTAACTTGTTCAGCCCATCACTAAACATCTGATGGGCATCCACTCAGTTTCCGATTAGAAGTCATTCTTTTCAGATTTGATTAATTCATGCTCTGAGCCTACAAACGTCTGCTAATTTATGTGGCTATTTTATTACCCGACAACCTGTATTTTCACGTGAGGTTTCTTAAAAACGTGCTTTTTCTGACCGTACCAAGACAGAACAACAGACCCAAAATGATGTTTACTGTCTCAATTCATCGCTATTTCAAATACGGAAATTTCATCCTTCCAGGAGCTGCGATTCCTCTTGGTAACCCCTCTCCTGACACCGATAACAAGCCTTCCAACATTAAGAGATGCAATGGAAAGAATGGTGGATTTGAAGGCGCAGGACCCAGATTCAAATCTTTTCTTTGTCACTCACTCCACGGCTGGTGTTAGGCAGATTGCTTAGTATCTGGTCTCAGTTTCCTCACATGTAAAGTGAGGGAGTTGGAGTAGATGGCCTCAGTATCTATATATATAACACATACACACATCCTATCCATTCAGGTCCCTTCCGGTGCTAAATGGTATTATATGTAGGACGAATCAGGAGTCTGAGTGCAGGAAAAAGGGCAAACATTCTCCAACACACAAACGTGGTCAGAGAGAGACACTGGCACGCAAGCCAGGGGCAGTCCCTTTTTATTCCCTCATGTGAGTGCCCCTCCCCAACCCCCTGACTCTTTTCCCCATTAGCTGAGATTTCTATGACTCAGTTTCTAAAAATGTGAAATAAGAAAGCCTAAGGCTAGCAAATGCTTAACAGGAGAGAGGGTTTCCCACTCAATCTAGTCCCTGTCCCTAAGGAGCTTCCATTCTAGAAGGGGAATATATCACTGGAAAGCTAGGGGCAAAAAACAAAAGATTCTTTTCAAATCTCAAGGGACCGCCCCCCCCCATTACAAAATCCAGCCCCCATCCCTAAGGGCTCACATTCTTAAGTTCTTTTGGTCGACATCCTCTCTCCTATGTCTCTGTGGGTTTCGGCCCTTCAACTCAGGTCCCATTTCTCCACAACTTGTGGAAACCAAACAAGTTCCAGATCTCACCATCTTATTAGAGCTTTATATTGAGGCTGCAAACTTCATTACCCGGTGGCTAATCCTGCAGGGATGGTGTCTCCAGATTAAGTCTGGCTGGTCTCTTGCCCACAACTGTCCCAGATTGAGCTCTCCCCCTTCAACCTCTGTCTCAGTAACATGTAAACAGCTTGAGGGCAGTTACTCTTTTGGCTTAGCTTCCGTTTCTCCAACTTAGTGTTATTGTTGACATGTTTTCTGTCTTATCCAATTCTCGCATTGTTCCTTGTGTGTGATTTTTTTCCCCCTTTTCCATAGACTTTCCTGAGGGCAGGAACTATCTCTTCCCTCTTTTTGTATCCCTACCTCTTAGGACAGTGCCTCTAGCATATAATAGGGGCTTAATAAGTGTTGATTGACTGACAGACTGGTCAGCAGACTATGATTTTGTTATCATGGGTAATTGCCAGTGGATGGACTCCCTTCACCAAGGCAAGTTATTGTGCAACTCAGAGAAATGCTTCAAATTCTGAGAAGTTAAGTCATTTGTCCAGAATTATAAATTAATTAATTAAAAGTATTTCAGAGGTAACATTTGAACTCAGACCTTCTGGACTCAAAATCTTCTTTTCATTATTCCCTCCTGCTTCCCTCTCCCCACCCTCTCTTCCCTACATACCTCATAACAAAATGGAAATTTCTTGAGAATAGGGACTATTTCATTTTATCTTTGCATTCCCAGGACCTAGCCCAGGTACTTAATACTTTACTTAATAAATTTTAACAAACTGATTGATAAGCCTTCAGGAATCCAGAGTGTCCAGCAAGTCTCAGTGGGTTGGAGTTTAATGTGAGATACATAAAATCATTTGCCAAAAAGTTACCCAGACTTGAGCGACTTTTTAGTCCATCAGGCTGTTGCAGATAATTGGGAAAGGTGGATTTCCCAACCTATTGATTTTGTATTAAGAAGGAAAATATAATCATAGTATTAGGAATAATCTTTCAAAGATACAAAAAAGAATCATTCTTGATATCAAGTTCCTGGTAGGAGTTGGGGAGGGAGGGAAGAGAAAGAAATACTGAAATATCTTTTAAAAATCATTTCCATACATTTCAAGGTATGTCACGTGTATTTCCAGACATCATTTGTAACGTCATTAATTGTCATTTTGTTCACCATTAAATTAAGACTACACTTGTACTCTCTAATCAAGGTGTTTCTGACCTTGGACAAGTTGTTAATCTCTGGACTTCAGTTAATTCATCGGTGAAAAAAAAGGAAGGCATTTCATTAAGATCAATTCAATAAACATTTATTAAGCACCTAATATGTGCCAAAGAATTCCTTCCATGTTGTCGTGATTCTAACATATTATGACACTCATTTCTAGATCTTATTAACACATAAGGGACTTGTTTGCTCCCTCATTTGTGCAAATCCCCAGCTTCAAGCCTCCCACTTAATGAACAGCAACCAGACCAAGCTGTAGGAAGAATGAATTCAAAACAAAAAAAGACATTTAATGAAACTAACTAGCCAGATTAAAAACAAGCAATTGAAGCAGGAAGCAAGCATTCATGGTGCCCATATACCATGCTAGCTACTCCCTTTGTCCCTTCCAATGGAGATTATGAGTCAAGCATCTATCCAATCCCTTCTGTGTAGGAAAAGGAGACTGTCTATTTCTCAAACAGCAATCAGTCAGTCAGCATTTATTAAATGCTTGCCACGTGCCATATACTGAGCTAAACATTAGGTTTACAAAAAGAGGCAAAAGGCAGACCCCGTTCTCAGGAACTCGCAGGGGATAGCATAGCAAGCTTTCTGCAGGACAAATAGGAAATAATTAACAGAGGGAACGCTAGAATTTAGAGGGAGGGGGAAAGGTAGGATTTAATTGGGATTTAAAGGAAGTCAGGAAAGGCAGAGGTGATAGGGTGAGCCAGAGAAAATGTCCAGAGCCAAGAGATACAGTTCTTGTTTATGGAATGGCAAGGAGACCATGTTACTGGATTAAAGAGTACGTCTTGGGGAGTCAAGTGGAAGAAGACTGGGAAGGTGGTAGAGGGCCAGGTTGTGAAGGGCTTTGAGGGCCATAAGGAGGTTCTGATCCTGGAAGCAACTGGATTTTATTGAGAAAGGGGTTAGACCTGAACTTAAGTAAAATCATTTTAGTGGCTGAAGGAAGGATGTATTGGAGTGGGGAGCAAGTTGTTGAAAAATAGCCTCTATATGTGGCCTCTGGTTACCACTTCTCTCTCAAGATGAGCACAGTGGCTAGGGAGCATTGGTCTTTGGGTCCCCTAAGATGTCAGAACTAGGTCCACAGAACTGAATCTCTCTCTGCAATCTCTGCCAGCTCCACACCTGCCTCCCTTCAGCCCGTCTCACACAGCCCATCCTCTAGCCCTCCTTTTCTCTCCTGTATCCTTGGCTCTCCAGCCATGTCTCGCCATCTCTGTGAGACCCCCGTAACCTTTAAACTTCTACCTCAGATGATGTCATCAGAACAAATCTTATCAACTCTTCCTTCTGGGAGACAGAGACCAAATAATCTTCCCCAGTCAGAGGAGGCTCCCTTGGTTCCAGACACTGAGAGAATGTAGATTGTTGTCGGTCCTTCATTCTCAAAGACGGTCATGACATCAAGGAGATGATGCCGTGACAAGAAGTGGAATTGGATTTAAGTGAGGAGGGGCTGCGCAAAGTCGCCAGCCATACTCTCCCCTCCAGAGCCGTCTGGATCCAGTGGCAAGATATGGATCAGGATGACTGAAGATGGCCCTGGATGCACAGGAAGGCCTTGAACCACTTCTACACAGAGATAAGGAAATGACGGCCCAAGAAATTATATCGTCTTCCCAAACTGATTCCCCTTTGGTCGTTCACCCTGTTTCTTCAGCACCTACTATGTGGGGAGAGCCAAGCTAGGCCCGGGTGGCTGTTGGTAAAAGACTTGTACAGGACACGAAATGATGCTCTCCCTCAATTAGGACAGGGAGGGAAGGGCCTCTTATCAGATAGGTCGGTGAGCTCTGCTTGCCCAGGGCAGGTGTTTGTCAGAACATGTCAACTCCCCCAGAAAACCACTAGGCTAACTTTAATGGCCCATATTCTTTTGTATCATCTGAATGGCATCATCTCACAGAAGTACCTGATCCCAAAGACAGGGTTGAAGGAGTGGGAATGGGCGTGAGAGTGATGCTCGTGAGAAAAATTCCTTATGGTCACTGAGTCACAAAGAGCACATCTTATGACCCGCTGCCTGGGGCTTACCCCGTAGAGTAAGGCCTTCAGACTCTGCTTGGGTTGCAAAAAACAAAGGGGGGTGGGGGTGGGCAGGATATTGGGGGAAGACAATTTAGCTGAAGCCTTTTGAACCCTTATATAATAGTGAATTTTTAAGAGACTATGAAATGTGTGAAATGAGACCTGGTCTGTTTGGCCCTAGAGGGCAGAAACACAAGCAATAGATAGAAGAGGGTGTTAAAAAGCAAATTTAGGCATGATGTCAGGAAAAGCTTTTTAATGATCTGAGGAAGTCTGAGGTGGGAAAGGGCTGTCTTGAGAAAAGAAGCACTCCCCGTACTTGAAAGTCTTTAAGCAAAGGCTGGATGGCTCTTTGTCGGGTAGATTATCCTGGAGACACTGAATTATCTACGTGGAGGCCATACATGAAGCCACATTGTTCAACTGAAGGCAGAGAAGACACAAGTAGGGATCTATTTCCAAATGCAATTCTCATTTGACAAGAGTAACAAGGAAAAAAAAAAAAAGAAAGCCTCCTGGTAACAGCCACATCCGCCATCATTCTGGAAAAGGCAACAATTGCCTCTGATGTCCAAGGTGTAAGCTTAGAAGGACTGATGAAGTCTAAAAAGACCAGAAGATATAGACCCAAGAGCTGCCTCGATGCTTTTCTGGAGAAAAGCAAAAGGCTTTAGAAGCTGCTTTAAAGGGCTTGACATATTCTAATTACAGATCCTCAGAGCCATAAAGCAGGGGTGCGGACCTGATCCGGGGCCCAAGGCAAGTGTCATAAAAATCTTGGTTATCTGGAAAGGGGGCTAAGGGAACCAAAAGCTATACTTAACCCCTTTAGACTCACATTTCCCAGGAACTTCTGAAGATTCTTATTTCCCTTCAGATTAAAGCAACTGTATGATTTTGATCCCAAGGAAAACATTGCTGAGTCACTAATGAGGGTTGATTCTGCTAGCCGAGGTCCTCGGCAGCTTTCAGCTTGATTACAGTATTTCAGGTGCCCCATTACTGGGTAGCTTCTTGCTCTCTGATTAGACTATTTTTAGAATGCCCCTTGCTCACAGTCATGGTCCACTTACTGATTCCCATCTGGGGGAAGTTTGTACAAGAGATACCATGTCTCCCTCTGGGTTTAATCCTCTGGGAGCATCTCATCAGAAGCAGATTTTTGTGAGACTTCTGTCAAAGCGTCGGGTCCCCACTGTCCCTTGATTAGAATGCAGAATTATGGTGAGCAAAGGGCCATGTCTCTAATAATGCACCATTGAATGATCAGCCCGGGTGTTGGGTCCTGGGATGGCCCTCCTATAGAGTTCTAGACCTCTAGAATTTGGAGCTGGCCAGATCTCAGAGACTGGCTTTTCTGCTTCGTAGCATGGTAGAAAGCAGACTGATTCTTACTCAGAAGATCTGAGTTCAAGTCTGGCATCTAAAGCTGATTAATAGTGTGAGTCTACATATAATAAAAGCTGTAGACAAGTTGTTGGTCTGCATCTGTGGAGGGAGTTTCACCATCAGGAACTCCCCACTCACCAGAGATCTGAACAACAATCAAGGAATCCCCTGAAGTCAAGCTACATGCTCCCCAACGTATGAGATCCACCATCTTAACACAAGTAGCTGTGGGTACGCCTCTTCATGCGGCTGACTGACAGCACTGAGGGGCTACAGGCGTAGACTCGGTCACGTGGCTCATAGAACTCATATTTCTAGTGTTTGACCATTAATAAAATGTTTTATAATCCCCCAAAGGTAGGTGGCACACGTGTTAATCATCCCATTTTACAGAAGTAAAAATAGGTTCGGTTGAGAGAAGTGATTTCCCCAGAAGAAATGAATAGTAAACACCCATCCAAGGCATAAATTCAAGATTATATAAATTCAGGATGCTTTCTGCTATGCTGCATGGCCACATGGGGAACCGTTCTATTTTTTCATATGTTAAAATGCTTACAATCATTCTCACAATAAATAACTGGTTCTCTTATGCTTATGGGGAGAATAAAAATGGTGGCTAAGTATTAATAGAAATTGCAGATATCAAGCCTACACCATTTTGCCAAGGTTCCATTCAGAGAAATCTGAGGATTAATGTCTCTTTGCCACTCCCCAGAGAGAGCTAAGTTTATCCCTGGGATGACTTTTGCCTTCTAATTTTAACTCATCTCTATCTTTTGATATTAAATTACATAATATTCTTTCTTTTTTCCTTTTTCATTTCTTCCTCTTTCCTTTCTTTTTTTTCCTTTCTTTTCTACTTTCCTTATTTCTTTGTCCTATTTCTTTTCTTTCTTTCTACCTCTTTCTTTCCTTCTCTTTCCCACTTCCTCATTTCTAATTTTTCTTTCCTTCTTTCCCTCCTATTGTTTTAAAACCCAGCTTCTTAAACTTTTCCCCTCTCCTAACCACTTTTTACTGGAGAAATTGTTACACAACCCCGGGTATATCGGTATATAAAATAGGTATACAAATCCAACATTTATTGATAATAAATCATAATTTTGTGATCCCCACATTCAATTATGAGACCCCACGTGGGTTTGTGACCTGCAGCTTTACTTTAGATGATGACCCCGAGAAAAATGCAGAATCTGGATTAACTGCATTAGTTCACAGACTGAAGTTACGGAACCCCATTGTACATCAGATGTCTCAGAAAATGTGTCTTTCAGCCTACACCTTCTTGTCTCCTTCCTGTTCAGTGGGCCAGCTCAGGTCTTGGTTGTTTGGAATTGGTGATTGGCATTCGTTTCTGAATCCAAGGAATTAAAATCTCTGCTTTTAACAAGAATAAGATAGACTTTTACATCCCTAGTAAACATCCACTCATCAGCTCATCTAAGCCAGGCTGGCCCCTAATTATCCTTCAGGTTTTCTTTTTTGACAGCAGTAATTCCTAGGCTAGTATGGAGAGTCCAAGTTCATCTACCGGACCTTACACTTAACCTTATTCTTCCAGGAAGAATAAAGTGAATGGACTGTGTGCCTTCTACATGGCTTTTCTAAATTCCTGTTGAGTGACACTGTGGGGGACTGGAAGGAGATGGGAGCAGGGAGAAAAAGATTAATCCTCATCCAAGTTAAAGGTTAGAGAAAAGGATGCATAGTGTGTGTATGTGTGTGAGAGAGAGAGAGACAGAGACAGAGACAGAGACAGAGACAAAGACAGAAAGACAGACAGACAGAGAGAGAGAGAGAGAGAGAGAGAGAGAGAGAGAGAAAGAGAGAGAGAGAGAGAGAGAAACAGAGAGAGAGAAGGAAAAAGAGGAAGAGAAGGAGGAGGAAAAGAAGAAGGAAAAGGAGAAGAAGAAGAGGGAAAAGAAGGTGGAGGAGGAGGAGGAGAAGAATATAGAGGGGTAGAAATGGAAACAGAGGTATAGAGGAAAAAGAGAAAGGGAAAGGGGAAAAGGGAGGAAGAGTTAGAGACTGAGACTCTTGTAAAATAGGCATATACAGCAACTTCTTGGTGGGCTCCACAGGAAAGAAGACTGTGTCCAGACCAGTTATCAGCTAGTGTAGAGAATTTCCAATGTGGAAACTCCTTCCACTGAGGCATGGAGGCAGATTGTGGCTTGTCTGCTGCTGGTCTTAGAGAACTGCCTGAGGATATGAGGGGTAAAGTGTTCAAGTCACAAGACCATTGTGTATTAGAGATCAAGCTTGCAGTGAGTTCTTGACTCCAGGCCCTGTGCCATGCTGCTGCTCTCTTTCATCTCCAGTTTGACAATATCTTTTATTAAAACTTGTCAGTTTTAACTGGCTTAAGTCAGCCTGGAAGGCTTTTCTCCCCAAAGCTGCTTTCCGAGTGTTTTCCGGCGAGGATGTCCGCGGCTCCCAGGAGATCCCTTCCAGCCGGTGATATGTGTGGTTGGGATTCCTGGGAGCCACTGCCTTGCTATGTGGCCATCTCTCTGGAATTTGAAACCAGTGCGTACACGTTGCCCGAGGTGAACATGAAATGAGACAAGAGCTTGTCCCACAAACAACAGCAGGACCGATGCCCGGTAGCTCTTCATCCTGACATTGGTTGAGCTGGAAACTGAAGTAATATTGCTAGGGGGCGAGATCATTAATCTGAGGAAACCGGGGCCAAAATACCTCCACCGGTTAGTGCCAGTGGAGGGAGGCGGCTGAGATAATGTTGTTATTAGTGGAAAACTGATTTTAGAAGCCTTGAAATTGGGAATAGGTGGCAACTGCAGGAGTAATAAATAGGAACTAGAGGTCTGTTAGAGAGGTGAATGTGGGGGGATGATGAGCCAGTTAGCTTCCCGGGGCTTCAGAACCTTCAATCCGCTGTGGGTTCAGGTGACCGAAGACCACACTGATCTGACTGAGACAGTGTCAATTTTTGCTCATGGTGGTTGACTGGGAAGCCTGGGTGTGGAAGACCAGACTAGGAGAGGACGGCCCAGGCTGATGAGCAATCTGTATGGCATTCTTTTCCTTGGACAAGCCACCAGGTGGCAAGGCTTCTCAGACATGAACCCTCGGAGGCTTCCAACAGCCCAGACGTCTGGGAGGCATCCCAGGAGCCCCTGATCAGGGCAGAAGAGCTCAGCTACGTAAGTCCCTTTCAATTGTAGGCGACCGTTGTTATTGTTGTTGTTTGCTTTATTTTCCCCAGAGACTACTTTTATTTTCCTAGCTAAGTGATATATTTTGTTTGTAAGAATAGGTGGAAAAGGTCGTCCTTGAGAATGTGGAGGACGGCAACATGTGTCAAACCACCGTGGACGTCTCTCGCAAGAGTTGCTTTGTTAGGGCATGGATCCCCGCATTCTTGGCAGCGGTTCCTGGCAGCCAAGGCCTTCTCTCTTGCGCGTGTCTATTGTAACTTCCACGGCACTGCACGCTTCTTTCTGAGGGTTAGCATTCAATGCTAAGAACAGAAATTCAGTTTTCGAAATAGCTGTCATGTGTCTCGAATTGGAGCAAAAGAGAAAACATCAGCCTAAAATCAACATTCCTTTGGGGGTGGAGAGGAAGGAGGAGGGAACAGGACTGTAGACCAGAGTGCTGGGTTTTTAACCTCTCAACAGATGGCATTATTGTTTAGTTTGGACTTTTAGAAATTTTAGAGAATTTAGACATTTTCACAGGAAATGATTAGATTAATTTTTGAAACATCCAGGAGATCAAGAGAATATTTATATGGAAGTAATTCTGGGGGCTGTATTTTACAGGAAGCACTAACAAATTGTGAGAAGAAATTAGGGGGATCTGGAAGCCGTGTCATACAAAGAATTGATTAAAGGAGCTAGAGATTCTTAGTCAGTAGGAGAGGAGATCAAGGGTAGACCTGATATCTGTCTTCAAGTATTGCCATCAGTTAGTCAATCAACAAGTCTTTATACTTAGTAAAGAATATTATATATGTAAAACGCATACATGTCTGTATGTTTGTGTATGTATAGTATGTATGTGTGTGTGTTTGGTTTTTTGTTTATTTATTTATTTATGTGTATGTGACATTTAGTGTCCTGAATGCCAGGTTCTGTGTTAGACACTGAGGATACAAAAAGAAATATTTCCTAGCCCTGCATTCAGAGAACTTACATTAATATCAGGATAATCTGAAAGGTTTTTATGTGGAAGAAAGAATGGATTTGTTTTGTGTTGCTCCGGAGAACCTAATAAGTTAGAAAAGAAATCTACTGGAAGGTGGTTTCCACTCAATTTAAGAAGTTATTTTTTAAGGACCTGAGCTGCTTATAAAGAAGTCAGCTCCCTGTTATTGGAAGTATTCAAGTAGAAGTTGGATATGTTAGGGAGGATGTAGAAAGGATTGTGCATTTTGTGGGAAATCGGACTAGCCGATCAGATCATCAATTTGTAGCTTTAGGAGCTA
The DNA here is from genome assembly GCF_016432865.1 of Antechinus flavipes. Classification (NCBI taxonomy): domain Eukaryota; kingdom Metazoa; phylum Chordata; class Mammalia; order Dasyuromorphia; family Dasyuridae; genus Antechinus; species Antechinus flavipes. The sequence continues at coordinate 28,047,596 of NC_067402.1, forward strand.
CCTAGTCTGATCCCTTTCTCTTATAGATCTTATCATTTGTCCAAAACACACAAACAGTTAGAATTTCCTAGCTTTGTAACACTGGGCAAATCTCTTAATCCTGTTTATCTCTGTTTCCGCATTTCTAAATGGGGCTCATATCAGTCTCCTGACTTCAATTTCAGTGCTTCTACAGTTTTGTCCATCCCTTAAGTTTCTCTAAGACAAGATACCTTTAAGCAGGCAGCCTTCAGCGATAAACCACATATTGGATTTGAGTACTGAAAGGTCTGTTCTGAGAGCTTCCATTACAATAATATGATTTTGGTTGCCAGAGTGTGAATGATGAATGTGGATAATAAAATGCACTTGAAATTAAATTGAAGTATCGGAATCCTAGCAACATTGAGGAGCATTAGGCCAGTGCATTGGACGAGCCAATAGGAGGATATGGAGGAGAATCACACAACAGGGGAAGGCAGGTGACAATCAGACTCGCCCCTATTGCGCCAACATCCACCAGGCTAAGATCACTGAGACATCAACATAATGGAGAACTGGAATGAGAAATTACTCCTACAATCTGAATTTCTCTTCACTTGAAAAGAGGGCAGAATTACATTATACAGTCGCATAAAAAGTGAAATAACTATCAAGCCAGAGAAAAAGAATAATGTGAAATAAGAAAGTAGCTCATAATTTTTTTTTACTTAATAGTATTTTTTCTTACATGTCAAGATAGTTTTTAGCATTCATTTTTACAAGATTTTGAGTTCCAAATTTTTCTCCCTCCCTCCCTGTTCTTCCCTCTTCCAAAAATGGTAGGCAATTTAATATCAATTATACATGTGTGTGTATATATATTTCTGTATTTCTCACAGTTGTGAAAGAAGAAACAGATCAAAAGAAAAAACACAAAAAAGAATAAAATTTTAAAAATATGCTTTAGACTCCATCAGTTCTTCATCTGGATGTGAGGAGCATTTTCCTTCCTGAGTCCTTTCTACTTGTCTTGAATTATTGTGTTGCTGAGAAAAACCAAGTCATTTATAGTTGATCATCGCACAGTGTTGCTGATACTGTGTATTGGGTGCAGCATTTTCCTAGTTCTGCTCATTTCACTTTATATCAGTTCATACATGTCTTTCCAGGTTTTTCTGAAATCTGCCAGTTCATCATTTCTTATTATACAATAGTATCCCATTATATTTATATACTACTGCTTTCCCAGTCATTCCACAACTGATGGCTGTTCCCTCACTTTCCAATATTTTGCCATCTTAAAAAGGGCGGCTATAAATATTTTGCACATGTAGATTCTTTCTCCTTTATCAATAATCTCTTTGCGATAGTGACTTAGTGATGGTATTGTTGACTAAAAGGGTACACATAGTTTAATTGCCCTTTGGGCAGAGTTCCAAATTGCTCTCCAACAATGATTGGATCAGTTCACAACTCCATCAATAGGGCATTGAACACAATATGTAACTTTGCTTTACCTTTTCTTCTCTTCTTATGAGAAGATGATGATGATCCAAGGAGACTGAGAGGCCATTGCTGTTCTCTGACCTCCTCACTGAGAGGCAGTTGCGTTCTCTGACCTCTCTCCTCTTCCCTCTGCCTCCAATTTATTTTCCCAGTCCACAAGCAACACCTGTGTAAGTAAAGTTGCTTTGCAATGCCTTCAGATGTTCACAGATGTGGAGACTCTCAGAGAATTGACCTGCCTCTTACAAGTGCACTTAGACATGGTCCTTAACACATTAGTGTCCCAGTTTTCCTACATCTTCACCAACATTTATCACTTAACTTTTTTTGTCATATTAGACCATCTGATAGGTATGAGGTGGTACCTCATCGTTGTTTTTATTTGCATTTCTCTAATCAACAGTGATTTAGAGCATTTTCTTCATTATTCCTGTAGATAACTTTGATTTCTTCATCTGAAAATTTCCTGTTCATCTTCTTTGACCATTTATCAATTGGGGAATTGTTTGAATTCTTTTAAATTTGATTCTGTTCTCTCAAGATTTGAGAAATGAGGCCTTTGTCAGAGACACGTGCTGTAAAAATTGTTTCCCAGTTTTCTGCTTTCCTTCTAATTTGGTTGCATTGGTTTTGTTTGTACAAAAGAATTGCATTTTAACATAATCAAAATTATCTGTTTTATTTTCCATAGGTATCTCTATCATTTATTTGGTCGTGAATTCTTTCCTTGCCCCTAGATCTATCCAATAGACACACTATTCCTTGTTCTTCTAATTTGCTTATGTTATCATCTTTTATGTCTAGATCGTGCACTCACTTTGACTTTATAGTTTGTGTTTGTGTCCTATTGTCCTCCAGTTTTCCCAGCAGTTTTTGTCAGATAGTGAGGTCTTATCCCAAAGACTGGGATCTTTGGGTTTACCAAACACTAGATTATCATGGTCATTGACTACTGTGTCTTGGGTACCAAGTTTATTCCACTGACTTACCACTCCGTTTCTTACCCAGTACAGATAGCTTCGATCATTACTGCCTTGTAATATAGTTTGAGGCCTGGTATTGGTAGGCCACCAAGAAAGAGGCTCATAGAATTTAAATGTTATTTTTCAAGATTCTGTGGTTTTGAAAATCAAGTCTCCTCTGATCAACAGATCATTATCCTGAAAGGATGGATTGTTTAACAAAGCCGCCATTGCCTGATCTAAGATATTCAGCCTTTGGGAAGCTAAAGCAGGGTTGCTGCTGTTTGATAGTGAGCTTAAGAAAGCTCTAAACGGCACGGGAACTGCATAGTATGAATAAATCGAGCCTTCGGGCTAGAGGCTTAAGATTGAGAAATAACATTTATGTTAACCAGCTATTATATAGTCAATGTTTTTGATCAGCCAACCAACAAGTATCTATTGAACTCTTACCTTGTACAAGGAACTATGCTAATAACTGTGGGATTTTCTAAGATAAGCAAGAAAACTCTTTGAAAAAATTTTGGATATCTTTTGTTTTAAAATCATGTTAGTATAGTATCTGGCACATAATGCATGCTTAATAAAAAGATGCTTCTTTCCCCATTCCCCTTCCCCTGTTTATTCTTCTCACCTTGCCATAATGCATCCTCTGTAAACATAGAATTACAAAAAGAAAATGAACTAAACCAAGCAACAGTCAACAAGACAAAATATATAATATCCTGCGTCCACAGTGCCATGCCTTCTGCAAAGAAGTGAAGAAACAAACATTCATTAAATGCCTACTGTGTGCCAGGCACTCTGCCGAATACTCTGCAATTATCATTTCATTTGAATCTCATAACAGCCCAATCTAGGATGTAGGTGCTATTATTTTCTTCATTCTACAGTTGGAAAAACCGAGGCAAACAAAAATTAAATGACCTGCCAAGGATCATGCAGCTAGTAAATATCTGAGGCTAAGTTTGAACTCAGGTTTTCCTGTCCCCAGGATAGTACTCACCCTACTGAAGCACCTAGGGCAATCTGGGTAGGATTCCAGCTTTAGAATCAAGATGAGCTGGATTCAAGGGGGAAATCCAGGAATAGGGTACATCACTTTTATTCTCAAACTTTTTTTTTTTTGATGTAGTGACACTTTTGCTAATCACTTTCTTTAGTTGTCAAATGGGGATGGGGTTCTAAGGTTCCTTCTAGCCTTTGATGATAGGATCAGAGATTGAGTTGTTTGAGATCTTAGAAACCATCTAGCCCACCCTCTTCCTTTGAGACCCACAGAGGTTGGTACTCACTTAAGGTCATAGGCAGGGGTGAGATTTGAATCTAGGTACGAGTTGTTTAGTCATTCTAGTCTTGTCCAATTTTTCATGACTCCACTGGAGGTTTTCATGATAGAGATACTGGAGTAGTTTCTCATTTCCTTCTCTAGCTCATTTTACAGATGAGGAAACTGAGGCAAAGAGGGTAGAGTGACTTGCCCAGGATCACCCAGCTAGTTAGTGTCTGAGATCACATTTGAATCCAAGTCCTCCCAACTCCAGGACCGGTGCTCTATCCAGTGCACCACCTCACTACCTCCAAGTAGAAGGTTCCATCCCCTGTATCTCACATCTCTAAGATGTTATGATTCTATTATCTCACTTTTCTTCTTTTTAGGAAACTTTCTAAGATCGTCCATTGTAAAGAAGTTGCTACCCTTCCTGGTGGAGGGAATTTCCACCAAGATTCAAAAAACAAAAGAAGGACCAAACTTAAAGTAGTTAATATTTTAACTATTAAATAAATAAATTTAACCATTAAATAAATAAATTAATTAAATTAAATATTAAAATAGTTAATGAGAAACTCTATGAAGCTGATTTGCCCATGATTATATGAAGATCATATGAAGTGAGATCCTAATCTGGATCTCTAACTACAAATCCCAGACCCCCCTCCTTCAGACATTCATCTCATGAATGTCTGTGATGAACATGAATAGTGTGTGGCCCTTGCCTTCTAGAAACTTAAATCTAGTTGGTGAGTTCCATTGGTGAGTTTCCCATTTTAGAGAGGAGGAAACTGAGGCAAGGAGTAACATGACTAAATCTAGTTGGTGAGTTCCACTGGCCACAAGTGGGATGGATCAATGTGGTCTCGTGGAGGAAGAGTGACTGGAAAGGGATCTTTGGATGGACTCAGGAGGTTCAGGGAAAGGGAATGACGCGTTGAGGCTGAAGTGAACCAGCTGGTCAGTGGCGAGGTCATATTGGTGAATGGTGGGAGACAAGATTGGAAAAGTGGGTGGGACAGACTATAGAGGGTTTTTTTTTTAATAATAGGCTAAAGAATTTCTATTTTATCCCACAGGCAACAAAACCATTAAAGATTTTGTTTGTTTGTTTGTTTAAAATAAGAGGGAAAACATGTTCAAAGTAATATACTAGTAAGATGAGTTTGAATGATTTCAAAAGTGATAAATTAGGGGAAATGGTGAGAGAGAGAGAGAGAGAGAGAGAGAGAGAGAGAGAGAAGAGAGAGAGAGAAGAGAGAGAGACAGAGACACAGATAGAGACAGAGAGAGATTAGATGCAAAAAAGAAAAAAAAATCAGGATTCTAGTAAAGGAAACTAGAGGCAAGGAATCCCTGAGCTTAGATGAGAGGCTTGCAGTATTGGGGATGGAATGCTAGATCTGAAGAGACTAGGGTTCAAATTCTATTGGGGCAAATTACTTATATTTTTAAGCCTCAGTTTTCTCATCTGCAAAATGGGCTTGATAATACCTATGATATTATTCCTCAAAGAGTTATGGTGAGATAATGTGTGTAAAGAATTTAGCAAATGTTAAAATTCTATTTTAAGGCAGCCAGGTGGTATGGCAGATTTGGGGGATGGAGGTTGAATTTAAGAAGACCCCTCTTTGTGAATTTAAATCTGGTCTCAGACATTAGATATGTGACACTGGACATGTCACTTCACTCTGTTTGTTTCAGTTTCCTCATCTGTAAAATGGACTGGAGAAAAAAATAGCAAACCATTCCAGCATCTTTGCCAAGAAAACTTCAAATAAGGTCATAAAAAATTGGACTTGACTGAAAACAACAGAATGACAGCAAAATACTAATCGTGTCACTTATTATGATTAATGGAAAGGAAGAGAGAGGATAGAAAGGAACATCAGACCTAGATCACGATTAGTTGTGCAATCTTGGGCAAATTCTTCAATTGTCTGCCTCCATTTCCTCATCTGTAAAATGGGTGTAAAAATAGCACCTACCTCACAGAGTTGTGAGGGTCAAATGAGACAATATTTGTAAAATGCTTTGTGAACCTTAAAGCTCTATCTAAATGCTACCTATTATATATATATATATATATATATCACAAAAGAAAAATTACAGATTTATTGTGTCAATATTTATTCTGTTTTTTCAAAAAGGAGTTTTCCCTGTTTTTAAAAACAAGGTTATTATGTTTATTTGTGGCTGTAAATTATATTTCTACTTTGTTCTGTCGATCTACCTTTCTATTTCTCAGCCAGTCCCAAATAGTTTTATTAATCACTAACTTATAATACAATTTAAGATCTGGTATCGCCAAACCTCTTCCTTTACATTTCTTTCATTATTCCTTTGACATTTTCCTTTTACCCAAATGAATTTTGTTATGATTTTTTTCTAATTCAGTAAAATAATTTTTGGTAATTTAATTGGGATGGCATTAGTTTAAGTAAGATTGTCCTTTTTATTATATTGATCCTGCCTATCCATGAACAATAAATATTTCTCCAATTATTTATATCTGACTTTATTTGTATAAAAAGTGTTAAAATAAAAATAGTGATAAATATTTCAAGACATAAGGCAAAGAAGAAAAGTTACTCAAATATATGGAGGGAGGAAGAACCAAAAATATTCATGCAGAGTTTGCTTTGGGGAGAGATGAAGAGATGATAAACAATAGACCTGAGTTTTTTATTTGTAGGGAACTCCCAGTGAGGGAACTTCCTTTACCAGTGCCAATTGGCACCTACTCTGACAATTATAGTCTTAAGAGACTTATCTTTCCACTAGGTCAAGTTGTATTTTATGTCCAAGTCATCTGATTTTTTTTTATCTCTGTTTTCTAAGTAGTTCACCTTAATCCTACTCTTTACTTTGTACATATAAACATGTCTGGAATGCCTTCTATTTATTTTTCCCTTTAGTCACCTCCTTTTTAACCCTCTTTCTCATTGTGTACCAGAAAAGAGCAGATAGTCCATAAATATTTGCTTTATAGCATTGCTCTTTACTGCTACTCTTTGGTATTTTCTGCTGATACCTAGGGCAGAGGTGAACTTGCTTCTCTAAGGTGATAGTCCAGTGAGAATGCATCCCAGGGTCCACACTTTATATAAGACTGTGGTTGTTTCTAAGCTGTTGAAGGTTTCCAAGCTCTCTTATTTTATATTCACCCGATGACAAAGCCCCAGACACCCATCCTTAGTTCTGGCCCCATGTCAGTGAATGGTAAGCTGGATAAATAGTTTGGAAGTTTAAGGAAGATTGCTTACATATTTAACATATATAGGACTGCTTGCCATCTTGGGGGGGGGAGGAGGGAGGGAGGGGAAAAAACGAAACATAAGTGATTGCAAGGGATAATGTTGTGTAAAAATTACCCTGGCATGGATTCTGTCAATACAAAGTTATTATTAAATAAAATTAAATTTAAAAAAAAAAAAAAGGAAGATTGCTTGTGGGGTGAGGGGCCTTGGTTTTTTTGAAGCATAATCATGCAAAACAAATCCAACTTAACCATTTTAGAGAGGAGGAAACTGAGGCAAGGAGTAACAGGGCTAGTAAGTTCCTGAAATAAGATTTGAAGTCACATGTTTCTGACTAAAAACCCAAAGTCCTATTCCCTTCAACATAGAATGATTTCTATTTGTTAAATTGTGTTGCTGCCCAGGGCAGCGTTTAGATGTTGACTAGGTAATGTAGGAAGCATAGGGTTCCAAGACTGCTTATTCCACTTCACCTCCAACTCAAAAAAAGTATCCCTTTCAACAGCTATATGACACTTGAAGAAGATGTCCTTGAAAAGGTGATCCAGTATCTTAAATTCACTCTGTGATATCAAATGGCACATTAGATCTGCTCCAGAGAGAAGGTTTGGCGGCGGGTAGGGTTATGGGACTGGGAAGTTGGTTAAAGGCAAACTGGCTGTACCAAAGACAGTTCTTGTCTCTATAGACTCTGGCTAAGTTGCTGTGAGCATTCCCTTTCATTTAATTCAAACCCCAGAACAATATGAGACTTTCTATTAGCAGGGAATGCTTATCTTGGGCGAGAGATTGGATATAATAATCTCGCAGGTCCCTTCCAATGCATGGAGTCTAATTCTCTAATTCTATCCATTTATCTTGTACTCAACCCAAGACCCAGGTATGTCCAAGATCCCCTTCGCTTGGATTGCCTGCCTCCTAGTTCCTGTTGGTCTAAGTAACCTGTTCGACAATACATAACAAGACTTCCAGGCCATCATTTCCATTTGGGATAAAACCGTGTCTGGAGAAGAGGTGCCGGGAAAGCTTTATGTAGGAGAGAGACAGAGACAGAGAGAGATGAGAGTAGATGTCTGCAGAGAACACTAGACTATTAATTTAATTTTCTGTGACGTCATCCCAATTTGGCCCACGGCTGCCGAAATGACTAGCTGTTGTTTTCGCCCTGTCGGGTGGACTATGGTTTAACAATAGATTTCGCCAAGAGACTATTCTTTTCAACTAAGTGGCGGATCTTAAGATTGCAAGAGAAAGGTATATTTGTGTTAATTGGGAGAGGTTGGATAAAGCGGTGGTTTCCTGATCCAACCACTTTTTGGAATCTGGATTAGACCACAAAATAAATCGTTTACTTTTCTGAGCTGCAAAGAGAAAGGATCAAATGACTTCTAGGGAGAGAAAATGAGAATTGAGAGAAATGACTTGAAAAGTTTTCGTTCTAAACACGGTTCTTCTCTCTCGCTTGCCTCCCATGATGTGAATGTGCAATTTCTTGACTGGGGGCCAGATTCCTGAATGTTGATTTAAGTGAACACATGGGAAAACCTTCTGGAAGTAGGATGGAAATTTGATATTCAGCTTCCATTATGGTCCCTACACCTACTTCCCTGACACAGCCCTCAAAACCTTCTGTGAAGTCAAGAATGTGATGTTCAAAAAAAAAAAAAAAAACACAATACAAAAAACTTTCCTTTGTTTCCCTTCCTTGGCTGCCTTTCTCAACAGCCTATGTACCTCCCATTACCCCTTGTCCACCCCCAAACTGTGGAACAGCATGACTAAAGAAATGGGAGAACAGGGCAGAGAGTTGGTTTTTGTTCATTTTTCCCAAGTTTTATCTTGACTGAAAGGTTGTAAAAGCTCTCAAGATGAAGAATTCTACTTTTCAAGGGTGAATTCAAATGCTGGACTAGGTTAAATAATCCTCCAATGTTGATATCCATCACTATACACTCTTTGTGTTTATTCCTCAATGAGTGGAAGGAGTAGGTTAAGACCCCAACTGCTCCATCTCAACAAGTCATGTTCTCTTCAAGGCTCTGCTCCTGCCTTTTCTGAATGACTGGAGCCTTCTTTGCAGACTGGGCCTCTGGTTTCTTTGTCTTTTCAGTTGTCACAGAGGCTCACACTGAAGGGACTCTTCAAGCACATACCATTAATATTGCTGCCCTCCGACCCTCATCCCCCAACATTCATCGGGATTTACAATGACTCTTCCAGATTCGATGAAACCGATAAGGAGATGTGAGGCGTTTAGAAGGGAACTATGTCAAGAACAAAAGGCAACTGATCTTAAGGTCTTTTGTGCATGGAAAAAGCCATTTTTTTCCACAAGATGAGATTCTACTCTCATTTTTGTTCATGCTCTAAAAGTTGGTAATAACTTCAGTGAGAGAGCTGAAAGAGCTATCCTAGCGAGGGGAGGAGGGGAATTGGACAAATTGCTCTCCTTTGGAGACATAATTCAAGAATCTAAAGAATCCCAGAAACTCAAAGATGGAAACGGATAGACAGAGATAGAGAGAGGAGAGAGAGAGAGACAGAGAGACAGAAAGAGAGATGGAGAGACAGAGACAGAGAGAGAGACAGAGAGAGAAACAGAGAGACACAGAGACAGAGACACAAAGACAGAGACAGAGAGATAGAGACAGAGAGATAGAGAGACAGAGACAGAGAGAGATGAATGGTGGAAGGAAGGAAGGAAGGAAGGAAAGAAAGAAAGAAAGAAAGAAAGAAAGAAAGAAAGAAGAAAGAAAGAAAGAAAGAAGAAAGAAAGAAAAGAAAGAAAGAGAGAGAAAAAGAAAGAGAGAAAGAAAGAGAGAAAGAAAGAGAAAGAAAGAAAGAAAGAAAGAAAGAAAGAAAGAAAGAAAGAAAGAAAGAAAGAAAGAAAGAAAGAAAGAAAGAAAGAAGAAAGAAAGAAAGAAGGAAGGAAGGAAGGAAGGAAGGAAGGAAGGAAGGAAGGAAGGAAGGAAGGAAGGAGGAAAGGAGACAGATAAGTAAAAAAAGACATATAATAGAGAGATTGATTGACTGATAGACATAGACAGAGAGAAAAGGAATTTACTGAACATTTACTATGTGCTCAGCATTACTTTAAGCCCTGGGGGTACAAAAAGAAGAAAACCCTGAAGGAGTTTACATTCTAGCAGGCAGAGATAAGCATAAAGAGGAGCTGGAAAGTCCAATGATGGCACAGCTGGTGGGGAGGTAGAGAAATGAGAAGGGAGCTGAGCGAGACATGAAGTGAGCAGCAGGCTGAGACCCCTCGGAAATAGTGATCCCTGCTGGGGATTTACCATGAAGGAAGGAGGCAGTAGGACAGGGGCCTTGGTGAGGAGGCTCTGCCTCCAAAAGCTCTTTGAGCTGGGAATGAAGCGAGTGCTGAAGGAGACCTGGAGTTGGAGTGGGCACCCTGGCTTAGCCGTGGTTAGCTGCCTGACCCTGGGAAGGTCACATCTTCTGTGAGCCTCAGTTCCTCCGTCTGTATGGTGAGGGATGGATGACCCTGCTGCTGATCACAGCACTGTGCTTTGTAAGCAATAGGTGCTTAATACATGCTTTGTTCTTTCAAGAAGTGCCTGCTGTGTGCCAGGTTCTGTGTTAAGCCCCAGGGCCTTAAAGACAAAAAAACTGAACCTTCCCTACTGGGGAGGAGAGTGGAGGCCCTCAGTTAGCAGGAATGGTTGGTCCCTCTCACGGGGCAGCCTCCCTGGCAATCGTTGCCACCCAGAGGTTTTTCTCCTGCCCCGGGTGCTGGTGCTGCTGGCCCCAGGCCCATCCGAGTCACAGCCCTGCCATCCCGCAGGGGCAGAACAACATGGAGGCGGGCCCCGTGCCATCGGAAGGAGGAAGGGCCTCCTCCACCTCGCTTCATGTGTTTGTGCTTTAGCATAGAGAGGGCCTTGAAGACGGGAGCCACCACAAAGCCAGGATGGCCAGAGGCAGCAGTCTCAGAGTCTGAGCGGCCTTGGCTCGGAGGCCTCCGTGGCAGCCAGCCAGCCTCTTCCCTCCTCTCCAGGACTGCTCCCTCGGTCGGATTTAAAGGGCCACATCAAGGCTCTGGGGGTCCCTGGAGTTGCTGGGCGCTCCGAGTAGATGTTGTTTCACCAGAGGCGGCAAGTTCAGACGGCGACTTGGGCTTTCAAGTGGGGGTCAAGACTTATAAATCAGGGAGTGAGTCTGTCTTCACCTCCCAGAATATCCTCCGGGGCCTGGAGGAAATGCCCTCTGCCCACAGCCACGGCCATGATCTCGTACCAGATGGGGCCACGAGTGAAAGCGAGACACGGGAAGATCAGGCCTGTCTCTTCCTGGCCCAGCTGTGCCTTCCCGTGTGGGCCGGGAGCCGGGGACTAGGAGCCGGGGACCGGGAGCCGTGGGCCGAGGGTTTGCCAGGACTTCTTTGTTCCTGGTTGTTTGCAGATCGCGTGGACGTATCAGCTCAGCTATTCTTGTCCATCCATTTCTTTTCTGAATGGAAAGAATCCTGAGTTTTGAAGATTATAAGATCACAAATCTGAAACTGGAAGGAAGCTCTGAAGCCCACCAATAAACCTTTTCATTTCACAGGTGGGGAAACTGAGACCCAGAGAGTTTCAAGAACTATCTAAGGTGGCAAGTGTCAGGAATGGGATTTGAACACAGATCCCTTCAGTCTAGAGACACTGTACACCAATCCCTCACTGGTCAGATGACTCTATTATAATAGTTCATTATAGTAGCCACTTGCTATAATGACTAGCATTTATATAAATGATATGCTTAAGTATGTAAATAGTATAATTATGTAATTATGTATTGATAAATTTCTATAATTATAATTATGATAAAAGTTTTGCAAAGTATTTTAGTTATATTTTCTCATTTGATTTTTACAGTAACCCCCTGAATCAAATATAATCCCCTTTTGAGAAATGACCAAAAAAAGTAACTGAGGTGGCAATTTAGAGATCAAATTTCTGAGGTGGGATTTCCTGATTCTGGGTCCAGCATTCTATGCACTGAGCCTCCTCGTGACCTTGAGTAATTTAATTTCTCTTTCTGTACCTCAGTTTCCTTTTTTTGTAAAATTGTGGGGGCAGGGGTAAAAGTATGATTTAATTCAGGAATCCTTACCCTCTTTTATGTCCTGAACTCTTTGTGAAGCCTCCGAACAATATGTTTAATTGCATGAAATAAAATACAGAGGAATTACAAAGGAAACCAATTATAGCAAAATTAAATAATCAGGATATTTTTAAAAGCAGAAATTACCAAATTTTGCCTCCTGGATTTGTGGTTTAGTTTCCTGAGACAAAAACTCTGGGCCCAAAGAATAAAAACCTTAAGATTCCCCAAAGCCTTGTCTCATTATTAGCCTGGACCCTTAGTAGAGAAAAATGGCAGGAAGAGTTGGAGTCAACAAATCAGTCAATCAACAAGCATTTGCTAAGAAGTCTTCTATGTGTCAGGGTGGTATGACTGAGAGACAGTTGCCTCTCTCCTGTGTCCTTGGAAGAGGAAGCTCATTGAGATATAACCACAATCAAATGAAATAGCGTATCACCAGAGCTTTGCCTAGCAGGGAGCCTTATACAGGATGCCCCAAAAGTCTTCACAGAACTAGTTTAAAGCTGTGTAAATGCTGCTTATCATTTGCTCTGCCCCTGGAGTATCACCAGTGAGTTTTTAGACTGGCAGGAAGAGGCGGGAAGAAACCCAAGGCAACCTTGTGAGTGGATGCTCGCAGGACAGGGTATGGCATTATTCCAAGCCCTTGGTAATTTGATGGGTGAGACTCCAGGGCAGCTTCAGGAAGCAAAAAGAGTGCAGGTGTTTTACAGGAAGAGGAGGGAGCCCCGTCGGTCCCTCATTGGCTTCTCACTTGGGATGCCACAGGCAAGGAGGTGGGGGGCCATTGGATGAGGAAGCTGCAAGTTCCAAACTTAGGATTTTCCAGATATTGGAGGGGAAGAGCTTCCAAAAAGGAGGGAGCAGGAAGGGCAGGGCAGAGACAACTTGTGTGAGAAAGACTAAAACTGACTTGTCATTTCAGGCTGGGTGATGTTTTTGCATCTCCCAGTGAGTAGCAGGTGCTGAGCACTGAATAGATGCTTATTGATTCATTGATTTCCTTGTGCCCCCTAAAGTTTCCTTGTGTTGCTCTCAACTGTTTTATTCATAGGTTCCTCAGAGTACCCTAAGTTGGCGGGTCTCTATGGTCAAAAGAGCTTGCATTTCCTGGTGAAGATTTATTCATTCTCTTCTGGGTAATTCTTCTCTGAATTTGGGCTGCCCAGATCTGGGATCCTTCCTTTTTCTTCTTCATGGAGGTGACTTTTTAGAGAACTCAGTGGCGCTCACCCCAGACCACGCCAGGGACACATTTGTGCCTTCTGTCTGTGGGTGGTCCGAGGCCAGGATCTTAGAGGATCAAATGCCAGCTGGGCCACGTGCCAAAAAAATATTATATTCTCCCGAGTCGTTACCTGTTACAACTCTGTTCCTTCAAAGAACAAGAATTACAGGTAACTAATATTCTTTCCACCTGCCAAATACAACACCAAACTCTTAATCCCTGTATGACTAGCTTATTTATAGTCAAATAGATTCCTTTGTATACTATTTCTAAGGATTTGTTAGTGCCCGGGACCAAGGAGGTTGTCTGTTTGGTTTGGTTTGGTTTTGATGAAGTGTTATGCCTCTTAAGTGTGTGCGAACTAGACAGGGACTGCTTCCATGTTTTCTCTCTCCCATGTGTCTGGTTTGTAGTAGAAACTTAAATGTTCATTGATTGATGAATAGATTGAAGTCCTTTTTCTTTTTCCTTTCTTTCTTTCCACTACAGTTTCTGATTATGTAGCTTAAATGAAAGTTTTCTATATGGTAGAAAGACCTGGAAAAAGTGCTAATAGATCGGGGCTATGTCATGTTCCTATCTCAAGACACAGCAAAGTATTTGTGAATGAATGAGTAAGTTGGGTAGAAACTGATCCGCCATGATGATTGAGTAGAAGAGTGGACTTCTTCCTCTGACTTCTCCTAGTGTGGCCATAGACAAGCCACTTAATCCCCACCCCACCCCCAGCCTCAGTCTCCTAATCTGTTATCCCTGAGGTCTATATTACAAGGTTTTGTGGGTCCCAAATGAGCCCCTGAAATAACTGAACAACTTTATTATAATTTTGTTTTATTTATATAGTAAAGGCTATGTAAATACTAGCTATTATCATTATTATTACAAAAATCTTGAAATGAGAAGATAGACACAAAAATCTCTTCCCAACGTTCCCAAATGATTCATGCTGGGGCACCTGCTCTGGATAAGTGACATCCTCTCAACAAATAAAGTCACCAACATCAACCCTGCAGTCAGGAGGACCTGAGTTCAAATCTGATCTCAGACACTAAACACTTCCTAGCTGTGTGACCCTAAGCAAGTCACCTAACCCTAATTGCCTCAGCCAAAAAAAAAAAATTAAAATTAAAAAATAAAGGCACCTTCCCAGAGAAAGAAGTTACTTACTTAAGGAAGTTAGCCTTAGTTACCACTTAATTCTTCAATCCATGGGCGGATTTAGGGATTAATGTGATAAAGTGGAAAAAAATGCTGGCTTTATAGTCAGAGAACCTAGTTTTGCTACTCATTGTTTGTTTGACTCAGTTTCTTTACCTGTAAAATGAAGAGAAGATAGATTTGATGACTTCAAAAATCTCTTCTAGCGCATTCTCTGCTGTCTAAAATTATTTGAAAATAGTGGTCACTACTTGCTTTAAAATAAGTGGTGGACAGTTCCAGAAGGCTATTATTGAATCCCATTTTTTAAAAATTCATTCCTTTTTATGCTTGTAATCGCTTCAGTCCTTAGATCAAAGTGGTAAAAGAGGATTTTAGTTTATTCCCTTGGTGGTCTCGTTCCCTGCAGTTTGTACATAAGATGCAGCTAGATTCCCCAAACTTAACAATTTTTGTATGATTCATTAACAAACTAGTCATTATTTAGGAAGGAACCCTTCCCAAAGAGCTGACATCTTCACGCTGATCCTGAAACAGGAAACAGTACCAACATGGTCCTTCAACCCTGTAAATCTCAGCTCTGCTGCCTCCCTAATAACTCCCAGACTCCTAGCCTCTACCAGGGATCCTCAAACTTTTTAACTAGGGGGCCAGTTCACTGTCCCTCAGACTGTTGGAGGGCCGGACTATAGTAAAAACAAAAACTTTGTTTCGTGGGCCTTTAAATAAAGAAACTTCATAGCCCTGGGGGAGGGGGATCAACGTCCTAAGCTGCTGCATCTGGCCCGTGGACCGCAGTTTGAGGACCCTACCTATACCTTAGTGGAAAATCTGAGTTCAAATCCTACCTCATACTCTTAATGTCTGTGCCACTAAACCTTTCTGAGTTCAATAAAATGGGCGTCCTTCAAGCTCTAAAGCAATGATCTAAGTCTCTCATATTTACAAATAAAGAAATTGAAGTCCTGAATGGTAAAGTGATTTGCATGAGATCACACAGCTATTATTTACTGTAGCACTGAATGTAGCACCTTTATGTAGCATCTGTTATGTGACAGACACTGCCCCTAAGCATTTTTTAATTCTTCTCTCATTTGGTTCTCACAACAACCTGGGAGGTAGGTTTTTATCCCTGTTTTCCAGATGAGGAAACTGAGGCAAATGGCAGTGCTAGACGCAGATTCCAGGTTTCTCTTGTTTCCCCATCCAGTGGTCTTTCTACCACATAGAAAACTTTCATTTAAGCTACATAATCAGAAGCCGTAGTGGAAAAGAAAGAAAGGAAAAAGAAAAAGGAAAGGGCGGGGGCAGCTAGATGGCACCTGAAATCAGAGGGACATGAGTTCAAAACTGGCCTCAGACACTTAGCACTTTCTAGTTATATGACCTTAGGCAAGTCACTTGACCCCCAAATGCCTTAGGAAAAAGAAAGAAAGAAAGAAAGAAAGAAAGAAAGAGAGAGAGAGAGAGGAAGGAAGGAAGGAAGAGAAAAGAAAAGAAAAGAAGAAAAGAAAAGAAAAGAAAGAGAAAAGAAAAGAAAAGAAAAAGAAAACAGAAAAGCAATGTATCATTTAAATTCCAAAATAAAAACTCATTACTAAATCAACCCAGGTGTCACAGTAAGTTTTACAAAATTTTTAAATGAATAAAAATCCCAATGATTTTGAATTCAATTCTATGACTTTTTTACGTCCCTCCTATATATTTAGCATTGTGCTGGGCACTAGGGACTTCAAAAACAGAAACAAAATCATTTCACCCTTAAAGGAAGTGAAGTTCTATTGTCAGGAAAGCAACACATTCATAGATAATCCATCTGAAAATGTGTACAAAGTATTACAGGGGAAGAACATAATATGAAGGGCAGTTTGTTAATAAAAATTTCTTGGTCTCCTCCATTAGATTGTAAGCTCCTTGAGGGTAGGGGCTGCCCTTTACCTTTTTTTATATCCCCAACCTGGCACCATAGGCTTAATAGTATCATTACCTTTATAGTAGGCACTTTTTAATTATGATTATTTGGTTGATTGACCGTCCATCCCTCAGTACGAGGTAGAAGGGCGGGTGGATGGGAGGAGAAATTCAAGGCAGGGGATCTTTGGAGTTATGGAATTTCCCGGTTAGGCGCCTGAGGCATTCTTTGTAGTTGGTATTTATCCTATTACTCAGTTACTATCACTATCTATTGCTATCACTCAAGGTGACTGCCTTGATGGCAGAAGGCCATATGGTTTTTCCAGTGGTAACTCATGGTTGTGAGAGTAAGGAAAGCTGAGTACCACAGAACTGATGCTTTTGAACTGTGGTACTGGGAAAAATTTTGGAGTCTCTTGGACAACAAGGAGATCAAATCAGTCAATACTTTTAAATTCAGACCATTCACCAGAAGGTCAAATGCCAAAGCTTAAGTACTTTGTATTTGTATAAGAAAACAGGACTCATTGCAAAAGCCCCTGATGTTGGGAAAGATTGCAGGCAAAAGGAGAAGGGGACGGCAGAGGATGAGATGGCTGGATGGTGTCGTGGAAACGATGAATGTGAACTTGGATAGTGGAGGATGGAACACGTGCTATAGTCCATGAGGTCACAAAGAGTTGGATGTAACTGGATACTACCTTAACTAACTCTTCCTCCAACTTGCTCCATTTTAGAATAGACAATCCCTTTGAGGATGGGAGGAAGACAGGGTGGTTAATATATCTTTTGAACAAAACCTTGATTTTTTTTCCCATAAGTCTAAAAATCAAAGATCCTGCCCAGCATTGAAGGTGGGGAGTGGTCCTGTTTCTTTCAGCATCTAACCAATCAACACAGGAATACTTAGAGTGGCTTAGGAAGTGTCCCTTGCCCAAGAGTTTGAGGCAGAAATTCATCACTTTCTAAGCTTGTGATTAAATGAAGGGCTCTTCATTAGGAAAGCAGTTGGATGTTGTGGGAGGAGTTTCAGATTTAAAGCTGATGGACCTGGGCCTGAGCCCCACCTTTGACTCTTCTTAGCTGTGTGATCATGAGTAACGCATTGAACCTCTCTGATCTGTGGTCTCATTATCTAGAACCTTGATCACAATGCATATCTTGCCTTCTTTGTGAAGCTGTTGTAAAAGTGTAAAGACCTTTGCAAGCTTTAATGTTCTCTATAATTGGGACCTTTTTAATTAACTGTACAATTCACCGGCCAGCTTAGCATTTGATTTTGGGGGCACAGGAGGTTGGGAGGTCAGGAGTGGAAAGGCCATGTATTAAACACCTGTTTCTTGCAGCTTAAACTGGATTAAGCTAAAGTTAGTTCAGCAAGGGGCACCTGTCGGTACTAAATAAATATGACCAAAGGGATTAGGACTAATGGAAATGAAGAAATATCTACACAGTCTAGGAGAGATATTCCTCACCCCATTTCTCTCTGTTGGAAATCTGAATGGGAAGCCATGCTGCTTTGGAGTCACAGGCCTATGCTGGCAGGCCTAGGAGTTCATCACATCGTTCATGAGACATTAAAAGGATCTGGGAGAATGAGAATTGATTTTTCCCTCTGTTCTTCTCTTCTTTGGGATCATATCTGGAGGGCATGTTTGAGGACCAACAGTTCACAAGTTGGCTAGAATTTATTGACTTCTCAAATGATTTCTCTCTCAGATGGTGAGTCATGAGTCAGACTCTCTATATTTGGCCCCCAGGCTAGTATATAACTCGACTGCCTGATTCCCAAGGAGAAAACCCTGCCCAAGACCTAGAGCAGTTGATCTATAAGGAGACAACATGAAGCAATGGAATGAGTCCTGAAGAATTTGACTCCTTTTTCTCGCAGAAATATGATTTGGGGCAAATCGTTCAATTCTTACAGACCCTCAGCTTCCTCATCTCTAAAACAGAGTTTGCATTGGTGGAGCGATTTCCCATATTGAGAGGTCTCCCCTTTAGCCAATCTTTTATCTTTCACATATCCACAAATCTGTATGAGTGTGTCATCTTGGATTTATGAATAGTCTTACAGAGACACATTTAAAAAAAAATCAGGAAGAAAAAAGAAGCATTTTGATCTTTTCAATATTGTTTCTTCATGAATCCTGTAAGAACCCTTAAGACTCAGAACAAAAGCACAGAGAGGTCATCTGCTCTGGCCAAGGTCATAAAAACCGGCCATCAAGAAAACCCATAGGGATGCATCTCCTAGAGGAACTAGTTCAAAAGTGGCTCTTGGAAATTTCATTGCACCAGCTATTCCTTGGACTGTGCTAGAGCCCTGGCCTGTGATTGTGAAGTTTGAGGTTCCGTGAAGGTCTTGTTGGGGTAACCTCCTGTGGGAACCATCCCTTGATTTCCTGCTATTGTTTTCCATCACTTTAAGTTCAGGGTATTCTAAAAGTCTCAGTTTAGGTTTAAACACTAAAGTTGAAAACTTTACTCAGACTTTGGACACAGTTACATAATGTCAGGAGACAAAAAGTTCCTTGAGGACAGGGGCCTTTAGGGGACTCCATCATTGCTTCCCCTGCATGAAAAGGCTCGTTGGGTTGAGTTGGAGTATTGCACTGGCCTAGGGAGCAGAGAGCTCATGGGACTCCTCTTAAAAAGCCAATAGCCATTTTCTACATGATTCCCCTCACTCCAAAATGTGAGGAATAACCAGACAGAAGCTGTCTTCCTTGATGGATTTCACATATGCTCCTAATTTTTTCATTATTAAATCCTTCAGTGTGAATATTTTTTTTCAATTGAAGTACATGTTTTCCCAAAACCCTGTTCTAGCGTTTCCATGAAAAAGCAATAATTCATAGGTTGCAGATGCCAGGAAAGCATATCCCAGAGGGAGGGGGAAGGTCCTTTAACATGAGTGGAATGGGAGATTCTTTTTTTTTTTTTTGACCTTCAGCAAAACTCACGATTAATGAGAGAAGGGGGAAGGTGAAACGACAAAGATGCAAGGGGAAAATGGCTGGGTCACAGGATTTAGGGAAAGGCCCCAAAGTGATCTTTGAGATAATCTCATCCAACATTTCCCCCTTTCCCTGTGCTCCATTTTATGGATGAAAAGGCCAAGTGAGGCTTCGAGTGGAAAGTGACTTCCCTATACCCACAGATAGAATAAATCTTTGCCTCAATAGTCATCGTTCTTTCCATGGTGTCAAATATTATAAAGGTCCTACTCAAGGGACTTTGGGAACATCATTGATATTCTCTTAGCCTCCCTTCCAATATCTGAAAGGTAAAAGAGTTGGATTTGAAGGCCTCCGAGGTCCCAGCTAGCTCCCAAGGCCTGATGCCTCCTAGGTCTGCCTTAGGATGTGAGTTGATGAAATCCATATGGGAGCTTTCAAGGTGTATGTTGCATTGCTGATCTGGGGTCTTTTGTTTCTTTTATAAGTTTCACAAAAGGGCATCATCCTGTATTTTTTTCTGATTGCTACTTCATGGCTTTTTGGGGGGCTGGAGTTTAGATGTGGCCACCAGCCAAAGCCAAGAATACTTCTTGTGGTCAGCTAAAGCCTATTTTCATGGACACAAAGGAAAAGTCCCTTTCACCTACCAAACAAACAAACAAACAAGTGGTAAATAAGAGTAGGAGGATCTTGAATGTTCCTGGGTACTACCCGAAAACTTTGAAAAATTGGAAGGATGCTCTTGAAAGGGGTGGGCTTATGGCCAAGTGATATTATATTAAATTAAGAAGTAACCAGACTAGATGACCAAAGATCTGCTACCTTTACTCAACTGTATTTAGAATCAGAGGTGATTTGAATCATCTCTGTTACTTAATGGCTGTATGATCTGGGGCAAGTCAACTCCCTCTGAAACTCAGTTTTCTCATCTTTAAAAGAAGATTGAATAAGGATCCAAGGATCCTCTCAGTTCTAATTCTATGATCATTTTTACTGGGTTAAAGCCTGGCAAAGACCACCTTTGGGGTGGAATTTCTACTTCATAGTTAGAAAAGTATATACTCCTTGTCATTTGACAGCAAGGTGGGGGAGGGGGGAGAAATGACTTCATGTTAAAATTCAAGAAATAGCTGTTTCCATGAAATCTTTCCTCCAAAGACCTAAATCTATTTGACTTAAATTGGTGTGAGAGATTCCTGGGACTGGGTTCATGAGAAGTTTGGGGTCAACCCTTGGAGAAAACCCAACTACAATGAAGTTTGATATATGGATATTTCCCTTGGGCAAAAAAAAGCTTTGCCTCCCAAAGCATATTGGGTAACATGTCCTTATTTGTTCCTTATCAAATACTATTGACTAGATGTGATTGAAAGCAGATTGACTTGCCCACTCATCCTTGGCATAGAGTTCTTGTAAGAATAACTCATCTTTTGTAACTTGGTCTGCAGTCTGGTTTAAATCAGAAAGAAATCTTTGGTAATCTGAAATTCTGCTAATTTTCTGCTTTGGTTTGACCTGTGACATCTTAGATGGAGACAGCCCTTAGAGATACAGGCTTTACCTTGCTTTTCATTCCCACCTCATTTGTTTTCTCATAAATATTCCTAATGGGCCTATCTCTGTTTCTTTTGATATGGTGTGGATATCAACATGGGTTGACCATCAGATTGCTCTTGCTCTTGTCTATGTGACCAGGCCATTTTGATAGTAGCTGATTTGGGATCTCTGGTAAAAAGTTGCCGTATCAAGATTTCTCATCCTTGTCAATGTCTTCATATTGTTTGCTTTGACTACTGTGATGAACTATGGCACAGGAGAAGATGATAACTGGATTACCAGCCTGAAAAAATAAATATGGTTTTCCACTGAGAAGCAGCTTGGTTTAATGGATAGGGCACTTTACCTGGAGTCGGAAATACTTAGATTCAAAGGCTCTTTTAGACAGTTTCTAACTGGATATACTCTCAGTTAAACTCTATGTGCCTCAGTTTCCTCATCTGTAATGAGAGGTTTGGAGTCAATAATTTCTAAGCTCTCTTCCAGACATAAATCTATCCCCTTTCATTCTATGATCCTTTGCCTGACAGAATTTTTCTGGTTGCTTCCAGCTCTGTTTGATGAATTAGAACATTTAAACTGTCCAATTCTGTGGCCCATGATTTGTCAAATGGAGAAGGACTAAATTATGCTTCCCTGAACCTTGCCCAACTCTCGCTTGCCCAGAGTCTTGTAGGATGATCTGGGTGGGAAAAGGAGGGATGGAAGACTTGAGGCCTTGAGCTTTTTTTCTTAAACAAAAATTATCTGGTTACACAGTTTTAAAAAATTTGCCACAGACATGTCGAGGATATGATGCCGACTTGAAAGAACATTTTGTTTGTAAGATGTTATGTGAATTCAGAAATTTCAAAGGGGCCCCAGACTAAAGCCCCTCCTGTGGCCTTTTCCAGTTATTTGCAGTCCATGGAAAACAGCAATGAGAGAACTGCGTGATTTATGGAGAGAAAGCCTACATGCATTGCATTTAATTAAAGCAGTAAACTTTTTGGACTCTTCCTCATCCCTCTGGTACCCAACCCCCCCCCCTCAACCCCCAGCTTCATATCAAGAAAAATGGAGCTTCTCACCAAATTGTTTTTCTTCAATGTTTTGAGGTTTGTCTTGGCTCATTTTTTTCCAGCTCAGACATTGTGGAAAACTTGACTGGCCTGCAGGAGCATTTCTGGGTGGCAGAGGGGAATTAAAAGGAAGCATGGGCTACTTGATTCCCTTAACTGCGAGGAAACGGTACCCAGAATGCATCTGCTGCCAGCTTCGGGTGAAGTGGGGGAAAAGGGAGCTGCTCCTGAAGCCAGCCTTTTCAAGAGAAGAGAGTGCTAGATAAATTGCAAATTCATTATCAGAAGGAGCTATCACAATGCCTGGAAAGATTTCAGATATTCTTGCTCATTCTCTAGGGAATAACTCATTGTGGTAGGAGGAATCTAAATAATAATTATTCTTATTACTATCCTTTATGCAAAGGAAAGAACATTTTACTTAATTACTCTTTCACCATTTTGCATAGTATGTAAATATATTTAAAACCCAAAATATATTCATATATTTGTATAGTAATAACGGACATAGTCTTCCATATGAATCACATTTAGGTATAAATCTATAAATAGATTTATACTTAAATAAATAGTTTCGATAGTTTTTAGCTGAAGTGGTTCTCCAGTCCCAGAAATCTCTCACACCAAGAAAAATTGCCTTCAACAACTGAGTCTCTCTCTCTTTTTCTCTGTCTGTCTTTCTTCATTCTTTCTTTGTCTCTTTCCTCTGTCTATTTTTCTCCCCTCCTCTCTTCTTCTTCTTCTTTTCTCTCTCTCTTGTTATTTCTCTTTTCTTTCCCTCTCTCTGTCTCTCTGTCTCAGTCTCTCCTCTTTCTCTCTGTCACTTTCCTCTCTGTCTCTCTTTTTCCTCTCTTCTTTTTTTCTTCTTTTCTCTCTCTCTTGCTGACTCCCTTGATGTCTGTCTCTCTGTCTCTCTATGTCTCTGTCTCTGTGTCTCTCATCACTCTCTGTCTCTCTTTTTGTCTGTCTGTCTCTCTGTCTCTCTCTCTCTCTTTCTCATTCTTTTTTTTTCTCTCTCTCTCTTCCCCCAAATACTTTAATTCTTCTCAGTTTCACATGAATCTGTTCCAGCTCTACATCTCCCCACTTCTACCAAGTTCCATTCACCTCCACCCTAGAGTCTTATTTGAGCTGGACACTGTAAGGAGAGTAGGAACAGGACCATTTTGAATTTGTCTTAGATTTATGAAAGGCGGCCTGTTTTTGTGTTTTTTAAAGTATTTACACGGTGAATTATTTTGGGATAAATTGTGAATGCAGATTCTTTGTAGAGATTGACTTGCAAACACACTTGAACTTTTGTCTCCATTGGACTGATTGGAGCATTTACTTGACTTTGGGAATTTCTGGGCTTATCAACAACTTTTTGGGCTTTTAATAAGTCAAAGCAACTCAACTTGACTTGATTCATGTGAAAATGAAATATTTGGGCACTCACTCGGCACACATCGGATTGATGATTTCAGTCTAAATGGCTTCGGTGGGGACAACGGAGAAGGGTGATTCTTATTTCTAATGTAGCTTAGGAGAGTTGGTAATAAAGCCCTCATTTGTCTATTTGCCAACCCTCCCATTTGGCCAGGGAACCCTCTGGCTTCAAGTTCCTTGCTGGGCTCAGGGCCATTTTTCGTGAGTCTCCCCAGTTCCCTCCCTTTTCCTCACCAGAACCTGGAAGATAGTCAGAAATCAGAAGGGCTTTATTTCTTTGAGCAAGTCACTCCTTTCAGTTTTCTTGGCATCCCTCCTGAATCTTTGCCCCCTGCCCAGGGATTTGAGGGCTTGGCAGCCAATCAGAAGCTCCCTAGCAAAGTGACTGAAAAAGGCAGGAGCATTCATTGCTGGACCAGTGAGGAAGGCATCCTTTGGCACCTTCTGGAAGACTTTTTTTTTAATGTACCCTGGGAAACAAGTAGGCATTGAGTCTGTCCAGGAGTAAAGATCCCAGATAGGAGGGAAAGGCTAAAACTTGGCCCCTTTCACTGCCTGAAAATAGCCCTGACTCACAAGGGGTTAACACAGTTGCCGGGGACTCTCCAGAGGCACCCTGGTTTTAAGAAGCTTGTGATGAAGCTGTCAGCCAAAGTGCTCAAAGCAAATAAGTCTCACCCTCCCCTCCCCACTTGCTCAGTGACTATTCCTTCCACCTCCTTCTTCCATTTCTACCAAGAATTAGTAGCTACAATAACAGATCAAAGGTGTGGAGTTAGAAGGGAATTTGAAGGTACTCTAGTCTAGTAGTGAGGCAACTAGATGGTGCAGTGGATACCTGAGCTCAAATCCAGCCTCTGATAATTGTTGTGTGACCCTGGGCATGTCACTTCACTCTGTTTGCCTCAGTTTCCTCATCTGTAAAGTGAACTGGAGAAGGATATGACAGACCACTCCAGTATCTTTGCCAAGGAAACTCCAAATAGGGTCACAAGTGAAATGACCAAATAACACAAAGTCCATTCGTGTCAAAAATCAAGTGGAAATGGCTCTTTGCAGGGCTGCATGTTAACTTAGAAAATCACAAATTAACGTGACCTGTGTTGCAGTGAATTTTCTTTTTTTTTTTTTTTTTTTTTTTTTTTTTTTGTTAAACATTTCCCAATCGCATTTTAATCTGATTCCTGCCGCGCTAGGACTTTTTCCTGATGCTTCTTAGAAGCTTCAGCTTCTTTTGAGTTTTGACTCATTTGCCACATTCTGCTGATATTGTTACATTCAGTAAGCATTTACTGAGCACCTACTATATGTCTGGCACTGTATACCTCACTAGGAACACAAACGTGAATCTGTCATCAAGATTTTCCCCAAAGTCCTGGAAGGTTCCCTCTAGTAATAACATGATGATGAAGTTATTCATGCAGCATGGGCACTGGCCACTATGGGAAAGGGGAAATAAAAGGAACAATGGATCGATACCAGAGGACCTGAATTCAAATCCCAGCCAGACCTCTTAACATTTATGTGACCATGGGAACATCACCTAAGCCCTTTGGGCCACTGTATATAGTCATATTGCCATAAGCTAGAAAGGAACTTAGCTAGTCCCAATCTTTCATTTACACTTGGGGAAACTGAGGCCCATAGGAAGAACCCAAGGAAACACACCTTAAATTCTTCAAATTTGGACTAGATGAGCTCCAAGGTACCTTCCAGTTCTAAACCTGTGATCCTGGAGGCTAAGGAGGGATCCTCTCAAGAGCATTCCCAATCATCCCCAGTCATTAGGGTTAAGGTCATCTAGACTTTGTTCAAAGTCCTCCAGTGAGAAGGGAGCCTCACTATCTCCCAAAGCAAACCATTCCTCTTGGCCATAATCTTTTTGTCAGAATTCTATCAGCTCACACCTCATATGTTGTTTTGGAAGTGATTCCTATAATCCCCTTGAGAAACTGAAGGAAAGATAAGTAAACCCTGTGTGTGGCTCCTGGGAATCATCATTACTGATGTTGCTCAACAGGCTTAGATGGGCAATAATGCTTTATTCCTCTCTCTTTCTGATACATGGCTGTTCTTGCCTCCTTAAACCCCCTGAGAAAACAGGATTAGAGCTAACCAAGTGATAACAGAAATGGGCATGGACCCAAAGAGGCCCTCCTGTTGTGGAAGGTGGTTTGTGGTTACCATGGTACAGCCTCAAGTAAACTTCAAAGGTGGCAGGCGTCTTCAAAAGGGTCATTGCCGACAGGGGTGATCAGTCACCTTTCCCTTAGCGCACACACACCCAAGCCCTACAATAAAATGGGACCGTGGAAGACGCTTTAAGGTGCCATAGAGCACCAAAATGAGATAATAATAGCAACAACAACTAACTAACATTTACCTAGCATTATAAGGTTTGCAAAATGCTTTACTTTTACAGAATTCTCTCATTCGATCTTCACCACAACTCTGTACTCTAGGTGCTATTGTTATTCCTGTTTTATCAATAAGGACATTGGGCTGATAGGAAATTAAGTGACTTGCTCAAAGTCACACAGCTGGTAAAGGTCTTAAGCAGAATTTGAAATTATTTTTTCTTGATTCCAAGTTCAGCCTTCCCCCAAAACCTTTTTTTTTTCTTTATGAAAACTTTTTATTTTACAAAACATAGGCGTGGACAATTCTTCAACATTAGCCCTTGCAAAACCTTGTCCCAATTTCTCCTCTCTTCCCCCACTCCCTCTCCCAGATGGCAAGTAGTCCAATATATGTTAAACATGATAAAAATATATGTTAAATCTAATGTATGCATACATATTTATACAATTATCTTGCCGCACAAGAAAAATCAAATCAAGCAGGAAAAAAGAGAGAAAGAGAAGCAAAATAAAATGCAAACAACAACAAAAAAAGTGAGAATGCTATGCTGTGGTCCATATTCCTTCCCATAGTCTCTGGGTGTAAATGGATTTCTTTATCACTGAACAATTGGAACTGGTTTGAATCATCTCATTGTTGAAAAGAGCCATATTCATTAGAATTGATCATGATATATTTTGTTGTTGCCATGTATAATGATTCCTGGTCCTGCTCATTTCACTCAGCATCAGTTCATGTAAATCTCTCCAGGCCTTTCTGAAATCATCTTATTGATAGTTTCTTGTAGAACAATAATATTCTGTAAGATTTCTATATCATAACTTATTCAGCCATTCCCCAGCTGATGGGCAACCACTCAGTTTCCAGTTCCTTGACACTACAAAAAGGTTGCCATAAACATTTTTGCACATGTGGATCCCTTTCCCGCTTTTAAGATCTCTTTGGGATATAAACCCAGTAGAAACATTGCTGGAACAAAAGGTATGCACACTTTGATAACTTTTTGAGCATAGTTCCAGATTGCTCTCCAGAATGGTTGGATCCCTTTACAACTCCACCAACAATGCATCAGTGTCCCAGTTTTCCCACATCCTCTCCAACATTCGTCATTATCGTTTCCTGTCATTTTAGCCCATCTGAGAGGTGTGTAGTGGTATCTCAGAGTGGTCTTAATTTGCGTTTTTCTAATCAATAGTGATTTAGAACACCTTTTTATATGGTTAGAAATAGTTTCAATTTCTTCATCTGAAAATTTTCTGTTCATATCCTTTGACCATTTATCAATTAGAGAATGGCTTGAATTTTTATACATTTGGGCCAATTCTCTATATATTTTAGAAATGAGGCCTTTATCAGAACACTTGAATATAAAAATGTTTTCTCAATTTATTCCTTCCCTTCTAATCTTGTCTGCATTAGTTTTGTTTATACAAAAACTTTGATCAAAATTTTCTATTTTGTGATCAACAATAATCTCTAGTTCTTCTTTGGTCACAAATTCCTTTCACCTCTACAGATCTAAGAGGTAAACTAGCCTATGTTCTTCTAATTTGATTATAATATCATTCTTTATGTCTAGATCATGAACCCATTTCGACCTTATCTTGGTATACAGTGTTATGTGTGAGTCAATGCCTAGTTTCTGCCATACTAGTTTGCAATTTTCCCAGCAGTTTTCCTCAAATAGTGAATTTTTATCCCAAAAGCTGGGGTCACCCCCAAAACCTTCTAACTACTGCCCTCTTAGTATCTCCGGGAGCCAGATGCAAACCTGGCTTCTCACCTATAATTTTCAGATTATAAAACAATGATGTTTCCCTGTCAGTCCACAGGCACTAGCTAGGCATTGTGCTAAGAACACCAAGAGAAAAATCAAACCAGTTCCTACCTTCAAAGATCAAACTACTGTAAGAGATACAAGAAACCATAGATGTCAAGTCCAGCCCTCTCATTTTACAGATAAGGAAACTGAGGCATAACAAAGTTAAGTGACTTACTGAAAGTAGTTCTACTTTTAAACCTCTGAGACAAGGAGCTTATATTTTCACTAGGATAAGGATGGTGATGATCCAGGAACTGGATGAAGCAGCATACAGTGATTACTTTAGGGGAAAAGGAGGCATGATAATAGTGAATAATAATAACAATAATTAGCATTTATAGAGCACTTTAAAATTTGCGAGATACTTTATGAATATTATCTCATTTGATCTTCACAAACCTGGGAGATCATTGCTATTATTATCCTCATCCTACAGATGAGGAAATCGAGGCAGATGGAGTTCCGAGTTTTGCCCAGGGTTTCAGGATTTCCCCAGGGTCACAGAGCTAAAAATATGTAAGGCAGAATCTGACTCAAGGTCCTGTTGACTCAGGATCCAGTGCTCTGTCCCCCAAAACAGAGATCTAAGTGAGGCATTCTTAAGGGATATCTTGATTTTAGGAGATCCCCTTGTCTAACTATGCACAGAAGGTCCATCAATAACATCTGGTCCTTTAAATCTTGCTTCTATCCCAACATTTCCCATCTGCTCTTGACTTGGAGGCAGCCAGGTTTCATCCAAGCCCTCCTACTCACTCCCCCTAAGAATCTTTCATTTGCCACAGAACAATGAAGCCCAGCTGAGGATCTTCCTCTCACAGATTCTGGATGTAGCAGCCAGTTCCCCTCCTCTTCCCAGTCTCTCTCAGCCCCAACTTGCTGCAAGGAAAAAGACAACATCCTCCCTTATAAATACCTAGGTAATTCGTAATAAGCTTATTCACTTGAAAATCAGCGTGTAGCAATGAGGATTTTTTTAAAAACTGGTATGTCTACCTCTGCTGGTCATGCCAGGAAAACAGTGGTCCTGAGCCTTGAAACGTTTCTCATAGTAACATGAAAAATCAAGTCGAAAGAAAGAAGGAAGGAAGGAAGGAAGGAGGGAAGGGGAGGCAGAAAGGGAGAGAGAGAGAGAGAGAGAGAGAGAAAGGAAGGAAGGAAGGAAGGAAGGAAGAAAGAAAGAAAGAAAGAAAGAAAGAAAGAAAGAAGAAAGAAAGAAAGAAAGAAAAAAGAAAGAAAGAAAGAAAGAAAGAAAGAAAGAAAGAAAGAAAGAAAGAAAGAAAGAAGAAAGAAAGAAAGAAAGAAAGAAGGAAGGAAGGAAGGAAGAAGGAAGGAAGGAAGGAAGGAAGGAAGGAAGGAAGGAAGGAAGGAAGGAAGGAAGGAAGGAAGGAAGGAAGAAAGGAAGAAGAAGGAAGGAAGAAAGAAAGAGAAGGCGGAATGAAGGAAGAAAGGAATGGAAGAAAAAAGAAATATAGAACTTAACATTTATACTCTCACCTAAGAAGAAGCAAAAATTTTTAGACATCTAAAAT
Source organism: Antechinus flavipes (assembly GCF_016432865.1). Taxonomy (NCBI): domain Eukaryota; kingdom Metazoa; phylum Chordata; class Mammalia; order Dasyuromorphia; family Dasyuridae; genus Antechinus; species Antechinus flavipes. The sequence goes on from NC_067402.1 coordinate 28,076,691, forward strand.
GTTCTGATCATTTGGAAATGATTTTTTTAGAATGGAATTTACTGTCTGATTTTAATATCTGACAGAATTGTATCAAAGTTGGGGCACAGAAATATTCTTCCCTTTGCCTTTTTGCCTTTGGAACAGTGAGAGTGATTGACAAGAAGAGGGAAGCTCTCTTAATTTTTGTAGTTCGTGTGATTTTTTTTAATCAGGAAACTATTCTCAATTTAGAATTGGAAAGGACCTTGGAGGACATCTAATCCAAGACCCTCATTTGTACATGGAAAAACTGAAATCTGAAAAGGTTACATGAATTGTTCAAGGTCACATAGGTAGCAAGATTTAAACCCAGGTCCTCAGACTCTGCAGTAACAACTGCATTACTGGGCAACAAATGCCCAGCATTAACATAAAAATAAGTGACTGCTGTGTATGAGGTACCATGCTAGGTACTGAAGATGCAAAGATGAAAAACAATAATAAACAGAACTCATTTTCTTTTCCCTCAAAGTCTCCCTTCTGTCCAGTGCATCCCCGTCCTATCAATGACCCAAACTCCTGATCTAAATGGCATTCTTGACGCCTTTCTCTCATCCCTGTCGTTTATCCTTCACCCTTCATTCTCCAAGACAATCAATGATGCATTTGTTGCCAAATGTTGTCATTTTCCCCTTCAATGAATCTCTCCTACATATATCCTCTCTATTAACACAGCCACTACCCTCATACATCATCTCTCACCTGAATTAGTGTAATAACCTCCTTACTTCTCTTCCCACTTCACTTTACTAACTTAATCCAAGTCTGACCCTGTCATTCTCACCACCACCACCATCACCCAGTAAACTCCAGTGGCTCCCTACTGCTGATCAAACATCAAACCCTATTTGGCTTGTGAAACCCTTTGCAACCAAACCCTATCCTAGTTATCCACTTTTCTTACATCTTACTCCCTCCATGTTCTAGAAACCAGTAGCACTGGCTTTTTGCTGTTCTTCACTTAACCAGACCCCATCTTTTATCTTTTGTTCATTCCTAGCTTGCTCTCCCTCCTCACATCCATTTCCCACATTGCTTCCAAATCGGGTGAAATCCCATTTTTCCAAGTCATTGCCTCTGCTGCACTCACAACTGTATTTTTCTCATGTCTACATTGTTTATATGTCATCTCCCTATTCGACATTGAGATTCCTGTGGGCAGAGACCTTGTTTTTGCCTTTATGAGGTTTAATAAATGCTTATTGACTGACTGCCGGCAAGGTTCATACAGTCTTCCAGAGGATGGGTTGGAGAGACAATGCAGACATGAATAAGTATAATACAAGGTAGATATGATGGAAGAAAGAGAGAAATCCAGTCACAGTGTTAGAGAAAAATGGGCGAAGAATACTTTTGGCAATGGGAAAGGAAGTGATATATTCAGGAAAACTGAACAGAAGAGGTGACATTTGAGCTCAGCTTCAAATGGAAAGAGAAAGATTTTAACAAGATGAAAGCAGCCCATTTCAGGGACCAAAGTGATGAAGAGAGCCAAAAGAGCCAAGCCAGGAAAACATTCTGCACGATGAATGCAACACTGGAAATGAAAATAACCACAACAATAGCAAAACAATCAAAATTGAAGGGAGCCAAATTATAATGACCGAGCTTGGCTCCTTCCTTCCCTCTTCTCCCTTTTGTTGAAGAACCAGGAATATGGGATGCTGTGGTAATAATGGCAGATCTGGGGGGGGGGGTGAGAGAATGAGTTGTTTTATTTTGCTAGGGTGATTTCTCATACTTGGTTTTAGGGATTTTTGTTTGGGTTTGATTGGATGGCTTGGGACCCTATGGGATACACCAGGAAATGCAGGTGTTATAAAAACAAGAGATAACAGTCCAGGTTTTTTGTTTTTTTTCCCAATTGAACATTACAAAAAAATCATACATTTTATCCTTCTCACCATATCAACCCCATCAAGCAACTACAGAAGTCAGGGAAGATGATAAAGCAAAAATGATTGGCAAAGCCTTTATAAGATAAGACTTGGAGGAAACTGAAAGCTTTTCGATTCGTTAATCTGTAAGTTTATGCAAAATAATTTTTCCCACTACCACTGAGCTTCCAAAGCCAGTTACAAGAAAGCTGTTACCAAAGCTGTCGTTCTGGTAGCCAGAGCAAACCCTAGGTTTTTTCACCTCTCTCTGTTAACAGGATAATTTTAGTGGCCCCTGTTTTCCAAAGAAAAACTAGGGAAGATTTCTTACAGAATCAAACGTAAGTTCCCAGAGCCAAGATCTGGTTTTTTGTATTGTTTGTTTGTCAGAGTGGGAAGAAATGTTTGTTGAGTGGGAAGAAAAGAATGGATAGTTGTGCAGGAAAGCTAGAGGAATGAAGACGCTTCTGGAGGGCTGACTGATCAATGTGGGTGGAGAGGGTGAATTGCTTGACAGACCCCTATACAAGTTAGAGTGCGAAGCATAGAGCCAAGGAGAACTGAATTCAAATCTAGCTTCAGATACTTACTAGTTGTGTGACCCTGAGCAAGTTAGTGTTATAAAATATAAATAAAACATTTTACATTATGTTTATTTTATTTATTATGTCATGAATACAATATCATTATATATGTGTATATATAACAAAATATATTATATTTATATTATGATCCTGGGCAAGTGTTATAAAATAATTTAAATAAAATAAATGTTATTTATTACTATGATGCTGTTATGATTATTAGTTATTTTATATGGAATTTCTCTTTCCATCTTTCCCTTTGGATTTTATTGGCAACACATGGAAATGCGGCTCATATATGAGATTTTAGAGTCTACTTCTTTGCTGAATTTCCTGTTTCAATTCATTTTTTATTTAGTTCTAGCATAGCGTTAAATAGCAGTGTTTACAGCAGATATCCTCACATTGCCCCTGATTTTGTTAGAAAGTCCCCTAACTTTTCTCTTTTATGCATTAAGAAAAGTCTATTATTCCTGTTTTTGTTGTGCGTGTTTTTTTAATACAAAAATAGCTATTAGATTTTGACAAAAGTCTTTTTTTTTTTATCATATCAGTTGATGTAATTGTGAGGACTTACCTGGATCTTCACAGGTTGGGATCTGTTCTATTTTTTAAAAGACTTCAGAGAACTGTACTATTAGCTCTTTAAGAGAGACCACTTCAGTGTAGAGAATCCTTCTTAATTCCTTTCTTTTTTATCCAAAGCTTTATACTGATCTCATTACTCTGGCTAATCAGATCCCTTGCTCACCTTTGAGCTTGGTCTGTGATCATCAGAGTAGAGTCGGAACTCCTTAGCTTGGCATTCAAGAGCCTGTGTTCCCTGGTTCCCCTTTCCAGTCTTACTTCATATCTCACCCCCTCCTATATTCTGTGCCCTTGCCAAGCTTCATTGCCCCCTTCTTCCCATTTTTCTCTTCCCTTACGCCACCTCTAAGTCTTCATTCACATAGTCAGTACCCTTGCAATAAACAGCTCCACTTCTACCTGGTGAAGTCCTTTTCCTTCTTAAAAGTACAACTCAGGTGCCTGCTCCTCCATGAAACCTCCTTAGATGCAATACCCCTTCCCCTCAGGAGCTAAATGTTCACTCCCTTCTTGAATTTCTCAGCATTTTCTTCAGTCTTGCATTTATAATTCTCTACCCCCAAATATTCCAACCTCCTCAGGGACGTGTCCTAATTTGGTCCTGGTGCCTTAGATCATCAAATGGGGCCCCCAAAGACCATCCTAAAACAGATCTCCAAACTAACAAACATCACCCCCGGCATGATTCAGAGTCATTCCTGAGGAGGACTAGTTGGATTTGGACTAAATATCCCAGTCCCCTGCCCAGTATCCCTACTCCACCCTCTCCAGACTGAATGATTTGAAATAGGATTTGATCATTGGGCAACTGTTCACCTCATTGGATCATAGGTCCATATTTCAAGAGTGAGAAGGGACTCTAGAGATCATCACACCCGGCCAATATTACAGAAGAGGGTCACGTGGCTATTAAGCAGCAGAGTTATTATTATTCAAATCCCAGGACTGATTAAAAATGCAGCTGAATGTTAGTGATTCTGGTGTCGTTCAGTCACTTCCAACTCTTCATGATCCTATTTGGGGTTTCCTTGGTAAAGAATTTGGAGCAGTTTGCCATTTCCTTCTCCAGATCATTTTATAGATAAGGAAACTGAGGCAAACAGGGTTAGGTGATTTGCAAAGTTGATCAAATATCTGAGGTCAAATTTGTACTCAGGTCTTCCTGGCTTCAGGCCCAACATGGTATCCACTGTGCTACCTAACTGCCAAATGAGAGTTATTTTATTTGAGCAAATCTTGTGTCTATAGGCTGGTGTGTCTTTGAAATACTTAGCCATAAAGATTATTACTTATATCCCTAAGAAAAAATTCTTCCTTCTTCCCTCCCTTCCTTTTTCTTTTTTTTTCTCTTTTCTTTTTTCCTCTTTTCTTTTTCTTTCTCTTTTTCTTCCTTTCATTTTCCTTTCATTTATCTCTTTTTTGCTTCTTTCTTTTTCCTCCATCTTTTTTTTTCTTCTCTCTTTCTTCCTCTCTCTCTTTCCTTTTTATTTCTTTCTCTCTTTTTTAAAGCAGGGTTTTCCTATCTTGTCCAAATTGAAAGTACAGGGGCTATGAATGTGCTTGGCCCCACTCTACTCAGCATGGAAGCTTCAATATGCTCCATTTTCCAACCTGGACTGGTTTACTCCATTCATGGCAACCTGATAGCCCCTAATTTTGGGGGGCTCACCCATATCCATGTTAAACTTAATGAATAGCATATTCCACTGTAGTTACAGAATTCCATAACTCAAAAGATCCTCCAGCCCAGCCTATCTGAGAACAGAGCTGCCATAACAGCTCATTTAATTTTTTCAAAGCTTTTGTGGTAGTACCCAAGAATATTTAAGACCTTCTTATTCTACTTACATCTTAAACTAGTTGTTATTGCTTTAGGTAGAAAAGGAATCTTTCTTCTTGTAAACTTTTGGTCCCATAAGAAGAAGAGTTACCTGTTGATCATAAGAAATAGTCTTGAATTTTGCTGGTGGCCACAATCTATGCCACGTTCTCCAACAGGGCCACAGAAAGTCAGACAAACATCCAATGGTATCCTATTGATGGCACATCTCTTGTAAAATTTAAACATGCACACATTCAGAAACGTTCCAATTTCCCCACTCATCTAGAGAGCTGGGAAGCATCAGGATTCAGTATAAAAATCTGGAAGTGACCGACACCTCAGAAGTTGCATTGTCCAACCCCCTCATTATATAAACAAAGAAATTAAGGCTCAGCTTAATTTGGTCAAGACCACAGGGACAGTGAAAATGTCAGGATTTAAAACTAGTTCTTCTGACTCCAAAGCCACTATTCATTCTGCTAGCCCAGTAGTTCTTAAATTTTTTGGTGTCAGGACCCTTTTATCCTCTTAAAAATTATTAACATCTCTCCCCACCAAGAGCTTATTTTAAATATTTTATATTTATTGATAAATATATCATTATAAATTAAAACATACTAATATTATGAAAATTAGTAATAACATTATAAATTTTATATTGTTATGAAAATCATTTTAATCTCACAGGTCCCCTGAAAAGGCCTCACGGACCCCTCAGGGACCCCGATCTCACTTTGAGAGCACTACATTAGAGCATACTCCCAGTGCCTAAATTTCAACACACCTCAAACTATCGAAATGTCGAAAGTTCTCCAAGAAGACACTGATGAGTGCTGCCATCTCTGCAACTTACTCTTCAAAAGCTATCTGGAGGACAGAATGCCCTGACATAGCCACTCTTGGTCAGGGGCAGGATTTGAATCCAAGTCTTTCTGTCCTTTAAGAAGTTCACTCTCTGCTTTGCTAAGTATCCCATCACACTAGCCCAGAGATTCCACACCAATGGAATCAAATATTAACAAAACAGAGAGTGAACTTCTTAGAGATCAGGTTCTTTAAGTCCTCATCACCTAGTAAATATTACTTGAAATGAATTGAAAATATCCCCAAAATAATAACTTACATTTTTATGATGCCTCAGGGTTTCTGAGTAATAACTAATATTAGGGTTAACTATTATATTACTATAATTATATCACATATAATTATTATAGTTTAATGTCATATTAATATAATATAAATAATCATATTAATAATGTTAGCAATTGTTCATCACAATAGCTAACACTTAAAATGTTTTAAGGTTTGCGAAGCCTTTTATATACATTCTCATTTGATCCTCAGAATAATCCTCTGAGATGAATGGTTTTAATATCCCTACTTAGCAGATACAGAAGCTCAGGGTCACACAGCTAAAAAAGTATCCAAGGTAGTCTTCTTGACTCTAGTTCTGTGATCGACTCACTCTCCCTGCCTCTGTTCTCTCACCCCATTCAGTGCTGATCTTTATATTGTTAGCTTTTCATGTTGTATCTTCTCACAAGGCCTCGTATAAATGTTCAACAATAATCTGGGTTCACCACATCGCAATCACAGTTGGCGACTGGGCCCAAGCTTCTAACTCATTGTCAAGAAAACTCATGAGTAGTTCTGGGAAAAGTGGTGACTCATGAACTGGTCATGTATCTAATGGAACTTTCCTGCACATCTTGGGCTTAGGGACACATTCTCAACTCTCCTTTAATGTGCATCCACGGAAGGAATGAGCGCCAGAGACTTCTGGGTACCTTTTTCCTTTCAGCCCTCCAGTCAGTAAACTTTTATTAAGTAGCTACTAGGTACCACATGCACTACCCCAGTGACTTTTTCAGCCTTTCACTCCACCACTGTACATTTGAGCAGCTATGGTTCTGCCTCATGCTGAGACTGGTTGAAAATGGAAAGAGGCTTGGTTCAAAGGAAACAACAATAATAATTCAAGGTACTGTTGAAGAAAAAGTTTGGCCCTGTGGTCAGTAGTTTAAATTCTCCCCGCTCTTCAACCTGCTCGTCTCAGCCACTCCCTCTAAACACTCAGACAGCCCTCAAGACCATAAAGAATGACATGAAAGGGCTGTGGATCCCCTCCTCTGCCATTCATTCCAATAAACACAACATAAATTAATTCAGGTATTTTTTTTTTTTGCAATATGTTGACCTATTCACTAAATGGATTCAGTGAGAATGATGTCATCCCACAATGGAGAACATCAGTTACTGGAGCCAGGTCTAATTGTGGGGGCGTAGCCCAGCTTGGTCTGATGTTGGTAGATGAAAATGAATTGAATTATTCAGAAACTAACTGCAATTCCTCCTACCTCAAACTCTAGTGACCATTATTTGGGGCCAAGAAGGCTATTGGGGAATGATGTTTCCCACAGTTAGCATTCATCCTGTCGCTGAGCTTAGCTAGAAAGAGGCAGCTAAAATTGGAGGCAATGAATTTATAGTTTTCCCTTTAAATTAAGAAATGTGTTTCCCTATAGGGTAACCACATAACCATCTTCTGTGTCAAAGGTTCTTAACTTGGGAACCATGCACTTTTAAAAAATATTTAATATGTACACTTTAACATAATGAGTTTCTTTTGTAATTTATGTATTTATTTTGTTCATTTACAAACATTCTGAGAAGGGGTCCATAGGTTTTGCCATGACCTCAAAAAATAAGAATCCCTGTTCTTTGTCTCTCCAGACATGACTAAAAAGTGGTTAGTGGTAAAGAAAGGATCATGAACATAATTTTTCATATGAACTGTACCATATATGAACTGTGTATGTGTGTAAGCATAGATACATGTGTATACATACACACATGCATATATGTGACTTCTTTTTTCTGTTAATGGGGAATAACAACTTTCCATAGATTCTCAAAGTTGGAAGAGTCCACAGAAGTAATAAGATTATAAATCACAGGCTAGATAAGACTTCACAGGATACTGATTTCCCCCCCCCCTCACTTAACAGTTGAGGAAACTGAGATTTAGAAGGATTAAAAAAAGACTTGTCCAAGATACAGGCAGCATCAGCAGCAGGATTTAAATCCAAGCAGTCTTTCTACTCCAGTCTGCCACTTCCCAGTCATGTAGTCTCCCACCTAGGACAATAATCCTCATTTTGATACCCCTTGGATGAGAAAGGGAATTTTCTGTTTCCTTCTCTTATGGAGAGCCATGAAATAGATGAATCAGCCTGCACATGTTCATATTTTCTGATTGGTTTAAAAACATTCATCCCCAAGAATTTTGTAAGCTCATATTTATTCAGAGGATGGGGAAACAAAAGACTGGATTTTTTTTTCCCAATGCGGATGGAATTTTCCCCAAGTGCAGCTGACTCAACTATTCAGAGAAGAGAATAAAAGCTGCAACATGGCCTACCCAAAAGCCGATCTGTCAACCAAATATGCGCTTTAAGCATAAAGTGGAAGGAAAAGAATTTCCATTTGAACTATGGAGCTAAATGGAGATGTAAATGTGGAAAGCAACAGCTGCAGAAATCATTTCAGAAGCTGCCAGTGCCAGTCTATGACGCTGCAGTTTCGCTGGGTAGTGGAGGCAGAGAGAGTAGAGTTGATGGTTTGGAAAAGTCCATCTGGAAGCCTTATTCCATTCAAATCTACAAGTAGGCCCACAGGAGGGCTATCCCTGCCCTCCCAGAGCTTACATTCTACCAGGGAGGAAATCACACACACGTAAATACAAAATATACCCAAAGTTTTAAGTCACTGATGTGTCAGAGTCCTTGGAGCACTTCCCCAAATAATGATCCTGGAATACCTTGACTGTTCTTAACCAAAATCATTTCAGGAGAAGTTAGAAAGGGAAGTGACCAAGCCAAAAAGTTCTAGCATCCCTTCCTCTCCTTCAGCAGCTCTATGCCCTGCGAGGGACCTGGAAGACCAACAAAGCTGAAGGGGCACCTACTTCTATAGGGCATCCCTTCTCTAACTTTCCTGATAGCCAGAAGTGGAGGGGTGGTGGTGAAAGGGCCTTAATTAATATAATACTTTGTTATGTCAAGGGCAGCCTTAAGTCTCACCAAAAAGATCTCCGTCTTTTTGCACCAGTAACTCAAAAAAAAAATTTTTTTTTCAAGAATTTGGCAGGCGAGAATTGAGCAACAGCCAGGTTGCTCAGCTTTTAAAGGTCATTCTGGACACCCAAACAAAGGCCAGCGTGGTTATTTCCAGACTGCCCAAATCTGTATCAGGTCAGCGGCAAAAGTGCCCTGACCTTAGTTTGTCATGCTCTTGCCAAGCAAGCCAGGCTCAGGCTCATCCTCCAAAATGACACTGCCCTTTCCTTCTCCTGCTTATGCTTTAGTGATCACACACACACACACACACACACACACACACACAGGTGGGAGGGAGGGGGAGAGAGAGAGAAAGAGACTGAGAGAGAGAGAGAGAGAGAGAGAGACAGAGAGACAGAGACAGAGAGAGACAGAGAGAGAGGTGACCAGCAGCAATCCTGAATATCTGAACATAGTCTTTGAAATCCATCAGATTCACAGAATCTTAGACTGGAAAAAGATCTTGGAGATTTGTCTGCTTATTTCACAGATCAGGAGTTAGAAGCACAGAAAGCCTCGGTGACTTTTCCAAATAAGTTTTTAATTAAATGTCTGTGTTTGCTTTTGAGCTGTTCATGCCTCAGAAATCATTTTTACACTTGTACAGATATGAAAGTAGTCAAATATTTTATCTCTTATTTTCCTTTTGAAAGTCAAAGTTTCTGTTCACAGTGAGACCCATAATGCCAAGTTTCAATTCCAAAGACACTTTGAGGAAAAAATTATGTGTGAAGAAACAGTGTAGTAAGTAGAATGAGAAATGTGGTACATTAAGCAACAGAAGGTCTGGCACCGCTCCTAACCAGCTCCATGTCAGGACAAGTCACCCAACTGCATCGTACCTTAGTATCCACAGTTATAAAATAGAGCAAAAATAAAAGTAATAGTGCTACCTCATACTTGGCTGAAAACATGGGCTACCATTACATGAGAGCTTGATTTGATCTTCTGAGAATAAAATGACTATCTAAATTTAACTTGGTGGATTATAGAATTTAGATCCAGAATGGGCTTTAGAAACTATCTAAAAACCTATTTTATAGTCAAAGTCTAGAAAAGTTTAAAAAAAAAAGTAAATCAAAGTAATACTTATTTCCCTAATGAATTCATTTCTAACTTTCCTTGATTCTGAACTTGATTCATCAAATGAGAGACTAATATTTTCCTTCTGAAACTTAATAAAAAAGTAATTTGTTCCTCACCACTTGGGTGAAGCCTTAGAGATTGCTTAGGAATATAACCTGATTTTCTAGTCCTTCTTGGGCTAATTATCAACCCAAGAACAGAAAAGGACTAAGTGATGATTTTAAAAATACATGCACTTATATGTATATGTGTATATACACACACATATATACATATATACATGCACATATATACACACATGTATACACATACACATGTATTGTGTTTGTGTGTGTATATATATATATAGTGTGTGTGTGTGTGTGTGTGTGTGTGTGTGTGTGTAAAATGTGTGTTATTAGGGTCTTTGTAATGTTTGGGGTTTTTATCAGGTTTTTTTTCCCTGTACCCTTCTTTCTAGTTTCTCCAATGAAACAATATAACATCTCTAATCCTTTCCTCTTCCTCCTCTTCTTTTCCATCACTCAAACATATCCTGATCCCCAGTCATCCAGAAAGTTTTCCTTGACTAATTCAAAAAGAAACAATAATTTCCCCCATCTCACCCATTTGTAATATATTATTTCAGTGATCTTTTTTTTTTTTTACTTATTATTGTTGTTTAGTCATTTTTCAGTCGTGACCTCTTTTAGGGTTTTCTTGGCAAAGATACTAGAGCGGTTTGCCATTGCTTTCTCCAGCTTATTTTACAAATTAGGAAACTGAGGCAAATAGGATTAAGTGACTTGCCCTAAATGACACAGCTAGTATCTGAGAACAAATTTGAATTCGGTTCTCCTGATTCCAGGTCTGGCGCTCTAGGCACTATGCCACCTAATTGCCTTTTTAAAAAAATTAACATCCTCAACATAGCCATTCTAAATATAATCAGTTACAGATCTCCTTCCTCACCTCTCAAAAAATTATAGAAATGAAGCCAAACTAAAGAAGAGCAAATATATCTTATTTGTTTTACAACAAAGCAAATAAACAAAAAAACACAACAGTGGATGTTTTCCCACATCTGTAGCTATTAATTAATCATTAGAAATATTCAGCCTATTTTGAAATCCCGAGTCTCTGTAAGATTTCATCCAAATTTCCAACATATGCTGTGTGGTATTTTCCATTGATTTTCCATTTCATTTTTTTTTACCATTCTTCTACTGTAACAATATGAAAACACCCAAAAAATAAACATTTGTTTATAGACAATTAAAGCATTTCAGCATTTTACCTTCTTTGTATAAGATACTATGCTACACTCTATGAATAAAAATGGGCAAACCATCGTCTCTGTCCTAAATTAGCTTCTAAAACTTCTTTCTTTAAAGACTCAAAGAATTGTTTCTGGATTAGTAAAAAGAAAAAAGATAAAACAAAGAGAGAAATAATTATAATCTAAGGCTAAGGGATAGAGTGCTAGGCCTGAAGTCAGGAGAAACCGGGTGCAAATTTGACCTCAGACATGACGTATTAGCTATATGATGTTGGGCAAATCATTTCATCCTGTTTGCCTCAGTTCCCTCATCTATAATATGACTTGGAGATGGAAATGACAAACTACTTCAGTATCCCTGCCAAGAAAATTCCAGTGTCACAAATTGAAATGACTGAACAACAGCAAATATATGTAATATGTATGCGTGTATAGCCATGTGGGTACACACGAATATATCCATACGTGTGTATGTCCATGTGGACCCTCCTATGCATAGAGAGAGCTTTACATAAATAATTAAAGCTATTCTTCCTTTTTTTTAAAAAAGCTATTCTTTCATAGATAATCACCAGCAACTTATTTCTATTCCTTAAGTGATACATGTACATGTAAATACATATATTCAGTGTGTGTCTATGTGTGTATTCAGCTTACATGCTGTGTGGGATAGTGTCTAGAGCTAGGAGGCCTCAAACTTTTTAAATAGGGGGCCAGTTCACTGTCTCTCAGACTGTTGGAGGGTTGGACTATAGTAAAAACAAAAACTTTGTTTTGTGGGCCTTTAAATAAAGAAACTTCATAGTCCTGGGTGAGGGGGCTCACCTCAGCTGCCGCATCTGGCCCGCGGACCATAGTTTGAGGACCCCTGGACTCTAGACTGTTGTACTTGAAGTCAGAAACCTAGATTCAAATTCTATATGTGACTCTTCCTAACCATGTACAGTCTCTTCACTGACTCTCTGTGTGACTCTGGGGACTCTCTAAAACTTCTCTCCTAAATCATTGCCCAGCTGAGATCTTCATGGGAGAGATAGATGAAAAGATTAGATGGAAAGATTCTCCCACACTGTAGAAATCACAGATCCTTCATTTGCACATAAAATAAACAAACAAACAAACAAATGAATAAATAAATAGAAAAATAAATAAATGAAATAAAACAAAACCCAGGTATTCATCTTAGGAACCTAAGTATAGTTGCCATGTTTTCCTGTGTTCAGAGATTAATCATATCTTATGCTTTGTAACCAGAAATAGCATTCTCTCTGAAATGAATATAAAGCAAATTAACACAAATTGCGTCTCTATGTAACATATATCTTAGCTCTCACAAAGGATACCAGAGAAACACAAGTCAAAATTAGAAGTCAATTTGCCACAGACCTGATTTGCTGGGATTGTTCAGTTGTGACAGTAGTGTCCATTCATGACCCTACTTGGGGTTTTCTTGGCAAAGCTACTGGAGCATTTTGCTATTTCCCCTTGCAGCTCATTTTACATATGAGAAAACTGGGGTAAACAGGGTTAAGTGACTTGTCCAAGATCACACAGCTAATAAGCATTTGAGGCCAGATTTGAACTCAAAAGGATGAGTCTTCCTGACTCCAGGCCCAGCATGCTCTATCTCTGTGCCATTTTTAGGATAAGTGTTATCTTATACATAGTACAGGAAACCTCCAGAGCTTATTTAGTCCACCTTCTGCTTGAAGACAGGACTAAGCAATGTCATCAACTCACTTCTGTACCATAGGTGATATAAATACATATATTCAGTGTGTATCTGTGTGTGCAGGGGGTAAAATAAAAGGGCCGGACAAGATGACTCGTAAGGTCTCCTCCAGTTCTCATACTGTGAGCCCTTGCCCAACCTGACAATTTTATTGAAAAAAAGAGATTATGGGAAAATCAAGACCAGTGATACAGAAAGAAGTCCCAAAAGAAAGCAAGGAAAATAATGAAAATAATGAATAGAAGAGAGAAAAAATAAGGATTCAGAATTAATTAAACTGGGTACTAATAACAATAATAATCAGCCTTTATAGGTTTGCAAAGTACTTTACAGATGTTACTCGTGTGTTCCTCCTACAACCCCAGGAGGTAAGGGCTATTACTATCCTTATTTTATACATGAAGAAACTGAAGCAAATGGGGGAAATGGCTTGTCTAAGGTCACACAGCTAGCTAGTATGTGTCTCAGCAAGATTTTTAACTTGGGTTCCATGTCCTATCTGCGTGCCTTAGCAATTCAACCAGAAAAGTTCTGAGCTGACTTAGTAACTGCTTTCAAATATATAAGGTGAAGTAATAGGGAGGATGAGAAGCAGGGTGACAGTGAATAGACTTGGTTTCAGAATCCAGAAGACCAAGATTCAAATCCTACCTCTGACACCTATTAACTGTGTATTTCTGAACAAGCAGATAAACCTCTCGGTGCAGGGAAGGAATGGCAGAGCAGATACAGATCTGCATTGATAGGAGGAAGCTGTTGTTTGTCCTTGGTTCTTATATCAGGGAGACATTGCCATGATATGCAAGTGAATTGGATTAAAGTAAAGGAGGGCTACCTTAAAGTCACCTGCCTCACTTTCCCCTCCAGAGCATCTGGATCCAATGGCCAGATATAGATCGGGCTGCCTGGAGTTGGCCCTTGGGATGGAATTACCTCACTGGGAGTTCCCAATTTCAGGGAAATCATACATCTGGACCTCCAAACCCCCAAATAAAATAAATAGGGAAGGAGGGCTACTAGAAGCCCTTGCAGATTTTGCCACAAGAAGAAATTAATTTACACATCTATGGTCATCAAAGAGTCTCATCCAAAAAAGCCAAAAATGAATGTCCATTGTTTAAGCTTAGAACTTCTCCAGGACAGACAGTATGTGTGTGTGTGTGTGTGTGTGTGTGTGTGTGTGTGTGTGTGTGTGTGTACAGAGAGACAGAGAGAGACAGAGAGAGAAAGAGAGAGAGAGAAGAGAGAGAGAGAGACAGAGAGAGAAAGAAAGAAAGAAAGAAAGAAAGAAAGAAAGAAAGAAAGAAAGAAAGAAAGAAAGAAAGAAAGAAGAAAGAAAGAAAGAAAAAGAAAGAAAGAAAGAAAGAAAGAAAGAAAGAAAGAAAGAAAGAAAGAAAGAAAGAAAGAAAGAAAGAAAGAAAGAAAGAAAGAAAGAAAGAAAGAAAGAAAGAAAAAGCTTAGGACATTGGAATCAATGATTAGCCCAAGACAACCCAGGGATTCAGTATCTGAACTCAGATCCTGTGTTTTCATGATTGAAGGACCAAGTTCAACATTCCATAGCACAAAATTATATACAAATCATTATTTGGAGAGCAATAGGGATGGAATTCATAATTAGGACAGATCAGGGAAAACTTCATGCCAGAAATGGCATTGATTGCTTTTTGGTGGACTTTGAAAGAAAATGATTGTTATATTCCCAGTTTCCATTTGCTTGAACCTGAAAACGTAACATGGATAAGGGAACATCTATATGATGATGTCATAGGCTGGATCGTCCAGGGATGATCCCAGAGAGTTGCTGTAAAGCCATATTTGGTGCCCAGAACTCTTTAAAAAAATAATACAGAACAGTGTGTGTGTGTGTGTGTGCGCACATGTGTACATGTGTGCACGTGCATGCATGTGTGCACGCATGTATGCATGTGCGTACGTGTGTGTGTGTGTGTGTGTGTGTGTGTGTGTGTGTGTGTGTTGGAACCTTCATGAAGAGTTCTAAGGGCTGAGTATCACTGAACTCCAATAAGGAAGAAAAGCCTGATCTCGCCAGGAAGGTAGGTCTTGAGTATGAGGAACGAAAGACAGCCTTGGTGTCCTTTCTCAGAATTTAAGTGATCTGCCTTGGCTCCCAAGAAAGATGCCTATCGCCAAGACTAAAACTAGAATAAGCTGAAAGAGAAGGCTCTGGGACAGATTTGTTATGGTTGGGAGCCGGTGGCTTTGCCAGCATGCTTGACACAGTCACCAGCCCTCACCCAGGCTGGCCTTGCTCCAGAAGCAACTGTTTGGTCACAAGGGGACTGGGTGAGAGACCAGGGGTGGACCAAAGACCAGAAAAATAACAGAAAGTGCCTTCCATGAAGTCACTGGAGTGATCTTTGACAGGAAGTATGGCTCGGTGATCCTGACAGGCAGAATGGCAGCGTTTTATAGAGCCAAGAACTTTCCAACAAGAAATAATAATCATAAAATATAACTGCTGACATTGATACAGTGCTTTACATCAGTGTTTCCCCCGAGTCTCCTAACAGCCCATGGCAGAAAAGTGGTCTGGGATGTAGAATTGGATTCTGAGATCAAATCCCAATTTATTTATCATGTGACCCAGGATGAAGCTCTTAAGCTCTTCCAGACTCAGTTTCTTCACGGGGACTGTAAGTTCAATGAACTTCAAGGTCTCTTCCAGGCCTAAATCTGTGATCCTCTGAACCCAGGGAGGTCATTATGACAGATATTATGGATATTGAGATGAAACTCATGGTAGGATTTGACTTTCAGTCTTCCGTGGGCTTCCAAACTCTTAAGTTCTAATTACTATTTAAAATGAGATCTAGTAGAGTCACAAAATCACCAGATAAAAACAAAACAAACAAAAAAAAAAAAAAAAAAACTCTTTCCTTATAGTCACAATGCCCTGCGCATAGTAGGTTCTCAACATGTATAGCTTTGATTTTATATATTTCAAAGTTTTACCTTTCACCTGAATATCTTCATTTATGAGACACACATTATTGAATAAGCTCTGTAAAGTCTCCTCTCCCCTCTTCTTTGATGACACGGTGGATAGATTAAACTTTTAGAACTCAGGAAAACCTGAGTTCAAATCCTACTTCAGATGCTTACTGGCCATGTAACCCTGGGCAAGTCACCTGACCAATCATCTACAAACTAGTGGTAATAACTGTCTCACAGGGTTGTTGGGGAAATGAGATAATCTATGCAAAAGCTACATAAGTGTTTGTTATTATTATCAATATCATCGTCATTATCAATGAGACAGATAGGCAATACAGTGACTAGTGTGTTGGGCTTGGAGTATAGAAGACCTGAGTTCAAATCCTAACTTAAGGACTTATGTGCCTTTGAGCAAGTTACTCAAGTATCTCAGCCTCAGTTGCTTCATCTGTAAAATAGGAATAATAATAGCATTCACTTCTTAGCGTTGTTTGAAAGATCAAATGACATGTAACATGCTTTGCAAACCTCAGAGTACCAGATGATATTATATATGATGTTTATGTATATATATATATATATAAAACATCATATATATGTATCAAATATATGTTCTGATGCTCCATACTATTACTTACTATTGTAACTATTTGAGATATGCAGTAGTTACTACTGTAATTATTTGAAATATATGATAGTGTTGTAACTATTACTTGTTACTATTGTAACTTTGAAACATGATAGTTCCTGTTATAATTATTACTTGTTACTATTATAACTATATGTTGTTATAACTGTTACTATTCTGACAATTATTAGCTCATAGAAAAATAGATATTTTTTGTCTTTTTCTTTTTTCTTGCTGAGGCAGTTGGGGTTAAGTGACCTGCCCGAGGTCACACAGCTAGGAAGTGTCAAGTGCCAAAGCTCCTATTTGAACTCAGATCCTCCTGACTTCAGGGCTGGTGCTCTATCCACTGCGCCACCCAGTTGTCCCTATAGATATTTTTTGGTATTTCAGCAAAGCATCCGCTAAAGTCACTCCTATTCTTCTTGTAATTGAAGATAGAATAATGTGGCCTGACCAATAAGAGGACAATGAGATGGGATTAGAGCTGGTTGGGTGGTGGGTCCTTTCCACTCAAGTGCTTCCAGGCTCTGTGTTTTTCCCTGGACTGTGTTTATCCATAAAGACATAAACTTCATCAATGTGTGAATGACAAAGCCAGGGGGGAGAGTGAGCATCCTGGATGAGAGACAGGATGCAAAAACATTTAAAAAGGCTGGACCAGATTGACAGAATAAGGAAAAGATCTGGGGGCCATGGTGGGATATAGCAGCTAAGAAGGCAAATTCAGTGTTGGTCTTTGTATTAAGAAAGTGATAATTCTCTGGTAGTGTTGCCCTCGTTACATCACTTTGAGAGTGTTGTGTAGGAGGCATTGGGAGGTCTTGGACATGTGACTATTGGGCCACCTCTGGCCTACAAATCTGTAAACTGAGTGCAGCCTGAACCAGATTAAAAAGTAATTGGGAAAGGGCTGCTAGGTGGTGCAGTATTACAGAGCACCAATGCTGAAGTCTGGAGGACCTGAGTTCAAATCTATCCTCAGACATTATAACACTTCCTATCTGTGTGACCTTGGGCTCTTAACCCCAATTGCCTCAGCAAAAAATAATAATAATAATAATAAAATAATAACTGGGAAGGGCTGCAGTGGTTAGAGCCCTAACTCTGGAATCAAGAGGACTTGAATTCAAGTCTGGCCTCAGATACTTGGTAAAAGCAAAATAACAACAAAAAAATGAGATTGGGAAATATTTAACAAAATGACTAAAGATAAAATAAAACAAATAATTTTACATTTTAAAACCAAGTCAGTATGTGGCTGCTAGGACCCTTCTGTATGAGGTAGTGGTCCCCTTTTCTGTTTGAGTTTGATGCTACTGAGCTAGAATTGACTGGAGGAGAGTAACCAAGTCGATGGAGGCTCCATTTCATGCCATATCAGGTCACTCAATGGAAATGGCAATTTTTAACCCAAAGAAAATTAGACTGGCACGAGGGAGCTGGGTCAATTGTGACAATAACTATCCTCAAGCATCTGAAGGGCTGGGTGAAGAAGTCTTGTTCTCAGAATTGAGAACTAGAAGCAGTAAAATAAATTGCAGACAGACAAGTTTAGACTTGATCTATTGGGAAAAGTCCCATGAACATTCCCTAAATGGAATGGAAGTCTTGTGTAAACAGGACTTGAAGCAAAGGCTTGATGACCATCTGTCAGATATTTGGGAAATGTGTTTAGGTATGGATTGGATCCATGACCTCTAAGGCACAGAATAAGATATTTAGGGATGAAAGGGACCTTCAAGGACATTGGATCATAGTTATCAGATTTCAAGCTAGAAGGAAACTTAGACTAAGTCTTCCTGTCCAGTCTCCTTATTTTGCAGATGAGGAAACTGAGTCCCACAGAATAGAAGTGCTTTACCCAAGAAGACAGACATTAGAATTCAAGTCTTTCTGGTTCCAAGTACAGGCCTGTATATACAATTAGATAAAATGAAGCTTAAAGTTTCTACCTCTATAATTCTGCTGAAACTGATGTAAAGAGAGGCTTTAAGTCCTCCTTTCTGCTCTCTTCTTCTTAGCAGTTCCACATTTATTATGGGGTTGTAGAAACAATGGCCATTCATTAAAGATGGCTTCCTTGGTTAGGGCCTCTTGGCCCAAAGGGTTCTAAAGCTTTGGTTTTTTCCTAATGAAATTGCCTTCCCAGAGAAGAGACTCAATAATCC
This sequence comes from Antechinus flavipes, assembly GCF_016432865.1. Classification (NCBI taxonomy): domain Eukaryota; kingdom Metazoa; phylum Chordata; class Mammalia; order Dasyuromorphia; family Dasyuridae; genus Antechinus; species Antechinus flavipes. The sequence continues at coordinate 28,095,534 of NC_067402.1, forward strand.
GACATTCACCCTTCTCCTTGTGGAGAGCTGCTTTTCAAAGGGCAGGAGTGGCTGTCTCGATGCCTCCGAAAAGCCCTCGGTAACTGTATCCGGCCGTGTTGGTTCGGATGGCCATCGTGCCTTTCAAATTTAGCAGCACTCTGGGATGTCCTTGGACTTCGTGCCTGTGTGCATGGGGCCTGTGAAATTCCAGAGAGGTCAGAACCTTTCCTTCCTTGTCATCTTTTTATTTTTCCAATTTCCAGAGCTGCTAATCTCATGGGATTGGCCAGGAAAGAGAAAGAATGTTATGACCTATTTGGCATTTTTATAAGCAAAATGAATTCAGGCCCAGGTTCCAAATGTCCTGGAAAAAAACGGATTTTATTTTGAAACAGATGAGGAAAGAAGATCCTTCTCTGTCACTGAATCTTAACTCCCAGAGGTGGGTAATGGCATGGAGACCCCACTGGGAAGAATGTTTACAGAGAGAAACCAGCAGTAAGGCAAGCTCCTCAAAGTATAATGAAGGCTGTAAAATCCATCTGTCTTCACTCTGCTTAACCTCCACTTCCCAGTTCATTTTTGACCCGTTCCGGGGGCCTTCCGGTATCCAGTGCTCCCATGTTCTTTTGGATCCATCTCTCACCAATGGGAAAAATATCTGACAGGATAATTCATGTGATCAAAATTTAGAGCTAGAAGAACTGAGAGAGCTCATTTACAGCCAGAAAAACTTGAGAGAGATCACAGGAACCCAGATGGAGAGCTGAAAGGTCCATACAGGTTGGGTATTTCTGCTGCTGAAGAAACTGAGTCCCAAGAGATATTGAGTGATTTTCTCCTTTCACAGGTAGTAAGCAGCAGTGCATTCAAACCCCCATTCTCCATTGTACCACCTCTCCACATGTGTGGCCAGATGATCCCTCTGGTCCTTCCAATTCAAAATCCATGATTTTATGAATTCTTGGGGGTTCTCTTTGTGATTGTAGAGCAGAGTATTCTGTAGAGAATGTTCTCTAGAGAACTCTGTAGAACAGCTGAAATGGGGTTAGGTCATTCACCCTAACACAGCTAAGGAAACTGAGGTCTAGAAAGATCAAGTAGCTTGCCTGTGGTCACATAGTTGACTTGTTTGGAGTTTGTTAAACTGGAACTCAGATCTCCTGACTCCCTAGCCAGGGGCTCTTTGGCCACCCAGCCCAGCCTCCCTAAGCAACAAGCTGATTCCAATCTGCAACATCTGTCAGACCGGCCCATCATCAGATAGCTCTGTGGATGCATTTCATTTTCGGGCTTTGCGAGAATTGTCCAGATGCCACCGAGTCTCCCTTAAGCCCTGGCTGGCAGGGTTTGAGTGGATCTAATTACGTGCCGGTCTGAGTAATGCCATTATAGATAGATCCCCATAATGTTAGCACCCAAGCCTGCAGGCGGATTTGATTAAATGGCTGCTGGGATCTTCTTACTCTCTGTTTATTTGAATAATTAGGCTGAATTCTGTTTCCCCACCCAACTCAGACTCGCCCTTCCCACTTCATTTTCTGCAGTCAGTTGGGCAGTGACTGATCCATTTCCACTTTGTTTGGGGTGTTTTCTCCACTTAAACATGTTCAGGTTTTATTTTGATGTCAGTGTTTAAGCATTTCAGCCATGTCCGATTCTCTGTGAGCCCTTTTGGGGTTTTCTTGGCAAAGTTAAAAAGGAAAAGTTTCCCAATTCCTTCTCCAGCTCATTTTACAGAAAAAGAAACTGAGGCAGACAGGTTAAGTAACTTCCCCATAGCTTGTATCTTATTTGAACACAGGAGGTGTCTTCCTGACTCCAAGCCTGGTGCTCTATTGACCTGACTGCCCCAGCTTTCCTTAAGAGGATGATGGAATTCTCATCAGAGCAGGTAGGGAAGAGCCATGTCCCCAAATGGCAAACTGTGGCCTGCAGTGGCCCGTATTTCTCAGTCACTGGGTAGGCTGCATCGGGAGATATTGGGGCTGAGATATTGAGGATATTCCATATTGAGGAGGCAATGTGTCAGACTGTACTTGGAATCAGAGAGTCCCGGGTTTCCTCTCACCTCAAGCTTTTTGTCGTGTGACTAAGTAAAATCATTGGACTTTCAAGTCAGAAGCATATGGGATGCGATAGACGAGTGGCAAGTAGCGCGTGGGGCTTGCTTTATTAAGCTTTCACCACTTTCTCGTGAGCTCGTGACGTAACACGAGACACGTTGTTCCCTCTTTGGGGAGCGGTTAGAGGGGGACGTGAGAAGACACAGGAGGGAAGGAGAATACTAGCCATAATGATAACCGACATCTCACTCGTGCTCTAAAGATTTCAAAACCTTTTCTAAAGATGTCTCTACTTGACCTTCACATCGAACTAGAGAATAGGGAGGTGAAGGAAGGTTCTGTGTTCAAGTTCTTCAGACACATAATGTGACGCTGGGGCAGAAGTGCCACAGAAGACGTGGTCTGCATTAGAAAAGGAAGGTTATTTCCCAGAACTCCCAGTAAAGGTGAAATCATGGGTACGGTCCTTCTCCCCTACCCCTAAAAAAATAACATGTCTATTCTACAGGTTAGGAAAGTAACTCAGATAATGAGTACCAGCAACACTGGGATTTTTACTCTAGTCCTCTTAACTCTTACCTCAGTGTTACGTCTACTACAACACTCTATCATTATTTCTAGCACACACTTCTGGATACGTGTGAGAGGCAGAATATTAACAATCAAGATAAAGAATGAATGAATATTATATTGGTGTGTAGCTACTTGGGGGAAGCTAGGTGGTGCAGTGGATAGAGTTCAGGGTCTGGAGCCAGGAAGACTCATCCTCCTGAGGACAATCTGGCTTCAGATATATACTAGCTGTGTGACTCTGGGCAAGTCACTTAACCCTGTGGGCCTCAGTTTACTCATCTATAAAATGAACTGGAGAAGAAAATGGCCATTCCATTATCTTGCCAAGAAAACCCCCAAAAGGGATCATAAAGAATTGGAAGTGATTGAAAAGACTAAATAAGAACACAGTTATACTTTTGGGGTGCACATTTGAATATTTTAATGTTTTATCCTTGGAGCTGGACAAAAAAATGGCCATTCCAGTATCTTTGTCAAGAAATCCCCCCAAAAGGAATTGCAAAGAGTTGAACATGACTGAAAAGACTAAAAAGAACACAGTTACACTTTTGGGGTACACATTTGAATATTTTGATGTTTTATCCTTGAATTTCTACTACAACACTCTACATCATTTCTATTACACACTTCCTAATATGTATGAGAGGTAGAATGTTGACAAGTTAAAAGATGAATGATTATATTGATATGTAGCTACTTAAGAGAAGCTGGGTGGTGCAGTGGATAGAGTTCAGGGTCTGGAGCCAGGAAGACTTATCCTCCTGGGTACAAATCTGGCTTCAGATATATACTAACTATGTGACTCTGGGCAAGTCACTTAACCCTGTGGGCTTCGGTTTACTCATCTATAAAATGAACTGGAGGAAAAAATGACCCTTCTAGTATCTTTACCAAGAAAACCCCCAAAACACATAAAGAACAGTTACACTTTGGGGGTACAAATTTGAATATTTAATGTTTTTTTCCTTGAATTCACATTTCTTCCCCTACAATAAACATTAAATCCAGACAGAGGCCCTTTGGATGTAGGCTCTGGATATATCCCGAGTTGGGATCAGAAAGACCTTAGTGTACATCCTGCTTCAGACATTAGCTGTGTGACCCTGAATGAATTACCCAGTCTTCCAGTTACCTCATCAGTTAAATGGGGATAATAATAAGCTTATTGTGTTATTGTGAGAATGAAATGAGATAATGTATATAATGTGCTTTGCAAATGCTAGTTACCATTCCCGTTGCATTAATGCCTTGTTCCATTCATCAGGGACAGTTGAAAGCAATTGCTTCGACTTTCCCATTCTAAGGGCAACGTTTGCCTTTCATTTCCCGTAGGAACGCCTGCCCTCGTTGACCTCGGTAGCAATGTTGCCTTTGGTCCCTGGAGATAACCTTGGTAAGTTATTGGACCTTTGCACTTCTCCCCTTGTATTACATATCTCAGTTATTTGATGGGGAGGCAAGACGTGGAGGACCGGCCGATGCTTTCATCATGAAGTACTGTGGGAATGTTGCTACGTTTCCTTATCCATTTTTGGGGTGAGTCACTGTCCCAAGTCTATGCAACCTTCCTGAGGACAGACACCATGACTTTTTGTGCAATGGGAACAGTGGGTCACCCAGTTACAGGTCTGTCACTGGTCAGATTAATGTCAGTAATGGCTTAGAAATCACTTCCTTTTCTGCTAAGGTCTCTATGATGGAACTGGTATCAAAGGTGTAATTAGGGTGGGACAATTGGGTCTTTCTCCAGGGCACCAAACTGAGAGGAAACTGACAGCTGGATTTTAGATGCCAGGTAATTAAGACTTTCATTTGTGAAGTGATCCTCACGTGGACACTATGAATATAGTTTCAAGAAGTTCATTCTGTGATTCCTGACGGCTGCCAAGAGAGCTTGAGCCTTAAAATCAATTTAAGGCAAATTTCCTTCATCCTCATCTTTTCATCTGAAACCTTGAACCCATGATCCCTACTAACCCGGAGGTGGACTCCGTCCTTCAGGCCCTATTAAGGAGCTGCTCAGTAGGTGCTTCTCTTTCTTCAGTTAGTCTGTGAGCTCCCTCAGACCAGAGATAATTTTATTCTTTGGCCCATAATAAGAACCTAATAAATATTTGTTGATTGATTGATTGATCATAGGTTGTGTTATTGACTTCATATATATGACACAGAATACCCAGAAGTCTCCATATCCTCTCATATATTCTGTCTCTGGCTGCAATGGACACCAAGCCATTTTTAATAGTAATCTGGGGTTACTCTCAATAATATCTACTTAAGAAGGGTAGGGTTGTGTGCCCCATCATGACCCTAGGCATGCTGTTGGACCCCAGTGGGTCCAGTGGGACCCCAGTGATACTGTTGTCCAGTTAACACACTGGAATTATGTCAACCCTTCTTGACTTAGCACGGCACAAAGTATTACTGTTTTTAATTTCCCTAAAAGTTTTCGTTTCAAGAGATTTTCCCTAATTCACAGGTGATCTGGGTTTTATAAAAATACTTGGCAACTATGCTTATGTTTAGCAGCATGGCGAAGGGCACAACAGTTTCTGTATTCTTGCTCAAACCAATTGGGGGAAGAAATTTGTATTTAAATGAGAGCCATTTGAGAGTTTTTAAATGTGCTTTATGGGTGAGGGAGGAGGGTAAGGAAAACTGAAGTAAATAGACTTACCAAAGTTTCTACACCCCTGAACGGGGCCACATCCTAACTCACCTAAAAGTTTGCTAAGGCCTTCATTTGGCAGCTTGGTACACCCAGGGCTGGAAGAGACCTGAGAGGTCATTTTGTCCAATTCCCCCCATTTTATAATGAGGAAATGGGACTTTGGGAGGCAGTGGGTGGCTGGAGAGCACCCTAGTGCATAGGGCACTGGATCTGGAATCAAGACTTCTTTTTGAATTCAAATGAGAACTCATTCATGTGCAATCATCTTTTTTTATTATATTATATTATGGAAATGCTTATTAGAATAAAATAAATTTAGGGTTAGGGTTAAAAAAAACAAATAAAAATTACTATTCTGCTTCTTCCCTATCATTTTCTTATTGTGTTCTTCACCCCTTCCTCTTCCTTTTCCTCCATTTTTTCTAAAAAGAAAAAAACTTTTGGGTGAACTCTAGTTTCCTTTCTATCATCAGTCCCAATATATTTATATACATTACTAAGCAGCATAATGTAGAAAGAAGAGACCTGAGGAAAGAGACCTGTACCTCAGACCTGTACTATCTGGGTGACCCTAAAAAAGTCATTTCACTCTCTTTGCCCCAGTTTCCTCATCTGTAAAATGAGCTAGAGAAGGAAATGACAAACCACTTCCTTTGCCAAGAAAACTCTAAATGGGGTCATAAAAAGTCAGCCACACAGGCAGTAAATTATCAGGGCAAAATTTGAATTCTAGATCTGTGACTCCCTTATGCAGACACTGAGACCAAAAGAGTTTAGGGTTTATTTGGATTTTTTCCCTCGCTGTCACTCATGGCTAATATTCTCTCCCTCTTCCTCTTCACCTTTTGTCTTCCTTTAAGTCTCAATTAAAATAACTACTTTCTGCAAGAAGCCTTTCTCATAAACTATTGTGCCGGAACCTTCCATGTGAGAAAGTTTTTCATTTGTCCTGAATATATCTCATTTGTGCAAAGTTCTTTGTATGTTGTCTCCACCATCAAACCCTTCTGAGCAGGGACTGGTTTTGTGCTTGGTACAGTGCCTTGCATACAATAGGCATTTAATAAATGCTTGGTCAAAATTTCATTTCATCAGTAGTAGGGCTAAGATTCAAACCCAGACCCTCTGACTGCAGATTCATCATGGTTTCCTCCACAAAGAGCTGTAAGAAAAAACAATCATGGTGGCATTTTTTTTTTGAGCTTTGCCCTCTACATTGTGCTGTATGTATGTATATATCAGTATATCTACAATATGCTGCTTGCTGATGCATATGTCTTACATATCCTGGGATTGATAATAGAAAGGAAACTAGAGTAAACTCAGACTTTAAAAAAAAAATAGAGGAAAAGGAAGAGGAAGAGGTGAAGAAAAGAAACACAACAACAACAACAACAAAACAATAGGGAAGAGGTAGGATAGTAATTTTTATTTATTTTTTAGTTTATAGAATAAAACAATAATTCTATAATATGTATAATAAAAAGGATGATTGCACATGAAACTGCAAGTCTATCATGTACAACTTTCTATTCCTTGTAAATATATAAGAAAGTTAAGTAAATTTCTTTGTTTTTCCTCCCTGAAAAAGATAGTGTTTGACAAATATTCAGCAAATATGGGGCAGCCATGTGGCAAAGTAGCCAGAGCACCAGCTCTGGAGTCAGGAGAACCTGAGTTCAAATCCATCCTCAGATACTTAATAGCTATGTAACTCTGAGCAAGTCACTTAACCCCAATTGCCTCCCAAAAAAAAAAAATACAAGTGAATTGGATTTGAGGGAGGAAGGGTTGTGCAAAGTCGCCAGTCTCATTTTCTTCTCCAGAGCCATCTGGATCCAGGGAGATGAGTACACTGGAGCAATTTAAGGACAGGACTTTTCCCAATCATGTAGTAGCATCTGAACTCAGAATCTTTGACTACTAAGATTTCTCTTGAAAACCTCTGGCCTTTGAATATTTAATAAAAATAATAATAATAATAATTTTGATGTCCTAACAGCCTTATTTTTACATATGAGGAAAAGTAAGGCCCAAGAAGCCTGATGGCTCATGGGTAATAAGTGGCAAAGCTGGCTTTGGAGCCAGATCCAATAATGTCAAATCCATTGTCTTTTCCAGGATAACCCAGGCAACCGGGTGGGGTCCAAAGCAGAGCATCCAAAAAGTTATTTTCTTATTCCTGACCAAAAGTGCCTCCTTAGAGATCTTCCCAACTTAGACAAGATTTCACAGCCCTATCCATTTAATCATCAATTTGTATAAAGAAAAATCAAGGCCTTCTTTATTAAAACAAACAAAATTATCTAAACCTATAACTAAACTCATTTCTGTTTGTTTTTCTCAAAAATGCTTCCTTCAAGCTATGAAAACTGCATAGCAAATTAAAAGGGACTTTGGGCTTTGATATGGAAACCAACTTTGTAGTCCTGCTTCTGTCAGTTTTTTTTCTCTTTGCTTTAAAACAACAATCTCAAAGTTCTAGGACTTCGGGGCTTTGTTATGGAAAGTGATTGGTCTAAGACTACATGAAGCCTGTAGCTTTGCTGATAGTTCAAAACAAAATGTGGTGAGAGCCATTTTCCTGGCTTCCCTGGAGTGGTATTTGTAGTCAGAAACAGCCCAAGTCCCTTTCTGCTTGGTTGAACTTGGGGGCGAGCTCAGAGAATGAAATCTGTGGTTCCATTTTGCATTTAAACTTTTTGCCCAAGGTCTCAGATCAAGGGAAATACCTTTACAAGAGAAGGACTTTTACAGGTCATCCAGACCAGAATTATCAAGTACATGCAGCAAAACCAGATTAAAATGTTATTCAGAATTGTTTATTGAGACAAAAGCACGATGAAACAAAAAAGGAAGAGAATTTGAAACTGAAAATTTGAAAAAAAATTTAAGTATGTAGTAAGGGCTTACTGTGTGCCAGGTGAGGACAGTTAGATGGCCCAGTGGTTAGAGTGTTGGCCATAAAGTCACGCAAAAGGTAGAACTAGAACTGTGACTTAAAGAAAGAAAAGGCTTCTGTGAGAGGCAGGTCAACAGGAGTATGCTCCAGGCTTGTAGGATGGTCAGGACAAAGGGGAGGAGATAAAATATGGTGGCCAAAGAAAAGTGGTTCTGGGGAATATTGGGAGACTCCCTTCTGCAGCTCCTGCTTGGCTCAAAGAATATATATTTGCTTTCTGGTGGCCCACAGACTCATAAAATCTTAGAGTTGGACCTGAAAGAGACTTCTGAGCTGTCCATTTCATGGATTGGAAACTGGAAAGGACCTTAGAGATCAGCTCCCAAGGCTATTTAGTGTCTTTGGAAATACAAAAGACCAATTTCTGCCCCCATTTTATTTGTCAGCATTAACCAGATTGTAATACCTGAAGCAAATTCTTCCACAAAGTTCAATCCGAAAAGATTCACCAAGTGCCTACTGTGTGCCTAGCATTGCACTAAATATTTAGGACGAAGTAAAAGAATTGTTATTATTCAGTCATTGTTTATTCAGTCTTCACTAAATGCCCAGCTCCATGATGGGCCCCTTAGCAGCTATATTAGATGTAAAAGGTGCTAGTGTACTTTAATGGACTTTGGAAGCCATGTTTAGTAGTTTAGTAGTTTAGAAAGAGCATTGTATTTGGAAACAGAACAGGTTCAAATCCCCCTGCTGAACAATGTCAGTCTGAACATTTCACTTAACAGCAACTTGATGGGACTGGTCTTGGACTAAAAATAAATTGGATTTAAGTTTTGCCTTCAGTGCAGTATTTGCTGGACATCCAAGTTGTTTACCTGGATGAGCCCAAGACCGTAAGGTACAGAAGTTGCAAATGTGCATTGGTGGAAGTAGCTTCCATCTCTGGGCCTATGGAATTCTCTGGGTGTATGAAGTCCACGGTTCTGGACAAAAACAAAATGATATTTATAAATATATACATAAGTATGGATAAAATAATATATAGTGCTTTAAAGATTGCACTTTTTAATATTCATTATCTTTTACGAGGTTCACAGTAATCCCATTAAGATAAGTAAATCAAGTATTATTATTTCCATTTTCCCAATGAAATTAGCTTGCCCGCAGACATACAGACTGAAAGGGTAAGAGGCAGGCTTTGAACTCTCTCCCATGTGCTCATACACCATTCATCCCAAGGAGTCATTCCAATGGAAGTTTTTGACAAGCTCTAGTCATTACAGGAAAGCAGGGGCCCCACAAACCTGAGCTGCCTAAAGTCTGTGTAAAAGTGCCCTCTGCTCCTAAACACAACAGAATCTCCAAGCTGGGAAGGATCCGTGTGAGAACCATGGAGAGCTGCTCCTGGTCCAAAGGGAGTGAAAGATGAAGCCCGTTTGTTTATTTCCCTTCCCTTCCCTCCTTCCCCACCCACATTTATTTTGTTTTTGAAACCTCCCAGTCCAGGGAAACCAGCAGCCCATCAGACAGTTCAGCTTCTTCCTGTCTCCAGCCTCTGTCATCAGAATCCATTTGGCCCCTTCCGTCCCCCTCTGCCCTCTAGGCTGCCCCTTGGATGGTGACTTTCCCAGGAGACTGTTCATCTTTGCTCACCATCTTGCTAGCTCTTGGTCTTTGCGTCTCAGAGTCGATGTTGCTCCCTAGTGTTTCCCATTCCTTCTTTCCTCGCTTCAAACTCAGGAAGCCCCAAATCGACTTTATCAACAAGTCAATCATTCAGTCACCAAGCATTTATTAAGTACCTACTGCATGTTAGATACTATGCAAAACACTGGTGATAGAGACACTGATCCTATTCATGAACCAGCCACTAGGTCAGTGTTTGTACCTCTTGGCTCTGGCATTTTTTGACTGTCCCCTATGCCTTCTCTTCTCTGCCTCCTACCTTTTCTGACTTCCTTTCAATGTGTGAAAATCTCAGCTTCTACAGGAAGTCTTCCCCAATTCCTCTTTATTCTAGTGCCTTTCCTCTGTTAATAATTTCCTATTTAATCTCTCCCATGGTTTTTCCCATTTGCTCGGATTTTTCTCTCCCAACACAATTCATAAAACAATGTGCATTAAAAATAAACTAAAAAAATTCCTATTTATAGTTTAGAAATTATTGGCAAATATTTGTTTGCTTGTTGTCTCTCCCATTAGATTGTAAGCTCATTGAGGGCAGGGGCTGTCTATTCCCCTTTTTTATATCTCTAGTGCTTAGCACAGTGCCTGGCACAGAGTAGGAGCTTAATAAATGTTCATTTATTAACTGAAAGTAAGGTAAAAACAATCCCTACCCTCAAGGAGCTTATATTTCAATAGCAATGAGAACTTTGTACATACAGAGAAGATGGAAGGTGATCTCAGAGAAGGCTCTATTAAGAAGGCTCCACAATATCCCAGGCAGCTTGGCTAAGTCATGCTAGGAATACAAAGGCAAAGAAAGATGTCTGTCTGTCTACTACCATATTCTTCCTTGACTCTACTCTGTTGTTTCTGGGTCAGAAAGAACCACACTCAAGTATGTAACACCAAACCTCAAAACTAGACTTTCCTGCGCTTTTATTGAACGAGACAATGCCAGGTGCGAGGCTCCGTACTAAAGCCGCTGAGTTTTCATCATTGCTTTGGGTGTTGTTTCATTTTCTTGCTCCATAATTTTTTTATGGATGCGGATCCCTCATTACTTCAAAATCAGAGCCACTTACAAAGATTCATTAACTGTTTTAATCCCATGAACAAAGTTATACTTTGTCTACAAAGGTGATTGGACAGATTCCCAGGAGGATGGCAGGCAAGAGTCGCAAGTTCTAGGTTGGCAGGCCCTCTCATAGCAACCGGCTAAATAAATGGTTTGCGTTTTATTTGTTTTTCTTTCTATTCAATGAAACATCTTTTTTTCTTTCTCTCTGATCTTATTCTTACGCTCACATATTTAATTTCTAAATGAAAAAAATATGTCAAGGGGAAGTTTTTTGATAGAAGGCTGCTTTCAATCTCAAGGCCATTTGCATTAGGCACTCGATTCAGAGGAGTGTGGACTGGTGGGATAACTATGTTCTTTGGATTTAAATATTGGTAATCATTTTCTAATATTTTCTAAAACTTTTCTAATACTAAGAGTGAGTGATCACCATAAAAGTCCCAGTCCAATGTTTTACTATAAAATGGAGGTGAATCTGACTTTTCAAAGGCGATGTCAACAAAGGGACGGTTAGGTGGCTCAGTGGGTAATCTTCCCAATAATGGCCTTTTTTGAAAACAAACCCAGCTCAATGTGGAGAAACTCCTCATGAGAAGGCGGGTCAAAAGGTGACCATTTTCTTTGCCATGGCAACCCTTCACATGGACATAATTACATAATGACCATTATTCAATCCTACTTCTAAAGAGATGGTAGCAGGTAGAATGGTAGACAATACACCAAGATTACTTAGAACCACCCAGTCCCAAGCCCATCTTTAAACCTTAATTTACTTCTTTGTATTCTTTGCTCAAAGACATGCTTTGTTGACATATCATTGGGAGAAACTAAGTGACATCTCTCTTAACATTCTTGCTACAAAAGACATAAAGAAGTTGGCACAAAATGGAAGGCTCCCAGGCTCCCCTGAGATTAACAAATAAGGGAGTGGGTGGATTTGAGTTTGTGTGTCCAACAAGAAACCACAAGCCTAAACTAACAGGCTTGCTTTTACATAATTACTATTTGGGTGCCAATAGCCAATAGAAATTATCGAGAAATAGGAGAAATCCAGTGACAGTAGGATTCTCAACTTGCCATTAGCTTTTTGTTTTTTGCGGAGTTAATTGGGGTGAAGTGACTTGCCTAGGGTCACACAGCTAGCAAGTGTTAAGTGTCTGAGATCAGATTTGAACTCAGGTCCTCCTGATTTCAGGGCTGGTGCTCTATCCACTGTGCCATCCAGCTGACCTCCTTTACTTGGTATTAACTTGACATCTGGAGACATCAGTACAAAATTAGCATGGAAGAAAATGGGGGGAAGGTTAAAAAATGTAAAAGAATTAAGAAATGGGAAAAACTTTGCACTTTTAGACTGTCCATTTATAGTTTTTTTTTTATATACACATTGTTTTGTGAATCATGTTGGAAGAGAAAAATCAGAACAAATGGGGAAAACCATGGGAAGACATTAAATAGAAAATTATTAATAAAGAAAGGCACTAGAATAAAGAGGGGCTGGGGAATAATTATATATAATTTTATAATTTTTATAAATTTATACCTGACTGCCATAAATACTTCCTTCAAGAAAAGAGTAAGAAAATATCAGATATAGCCAAGCTCAAACAGCTTCATAAATTGAACAAATCAATCCACACATATTTATTAAGCACTTACTGTATCCCATGGCCTGAAGAAACAACAACAAAAGTACATAATTCCTGTCTTCAAGGAGCTGACATTCATGCACTTAGTGACTATTGATTAAGCCTTCTACCCCGACATATTTGGGACATATGTGGTGTAAAAGACAACTCTATGGATCACTTTAAGGTTGGTAAAGTGCTTTATATGTGTTATTTTGTTTGGTTCTCAGAACAACCTTAGGTTATTCTTCCCATTTTATAGATGAGGAACCTGAGGCTGAGAGAATCTATGTGATGTGCCCAAAGTTACCCAGCTAGTAAGTGTTTGAGGCAGGTTTCAAATTCTTGACTCCAAATCTAGTCTCTACTGCAGCAACTCACTGCTTCAAGTTCCAATGATGGCAGCTTTAAAATATCTGTTATCTCTTTTGAGCTCCAGAGGAGCCCTGTTAGGTGGGTAGTCCAGGTGTTATCATCTCCTCATACGACCAGTCCTGTTTCCAGCCTAGCCCTCATAGCCATTGTCCAGGGAAGCAACTCTTCCTTGAACCAAGAATTATGGGCAAGGAACTAGCCATCCCTACCAGCTGCCAGCCAGTTATCCTTCACAGGGCCCACAAGTAAGCAAAATTAAAACTGATGAAAAGACAGGGGGCAGAGTGTTCAAGCAGGTCAAATCATAGCCATCTCTTCTTGGACTCTAATGGAGAAAACCTAGAACCCTAATCCCAGCCTAGTGGAACCCTGGTTCAACATCAGAAATTATGGAAATGATGGGATGGTATTAAAGAGGCATTATCATCTCTTTGGCGGGTGATCCCTAAGGATTATCGGATATTTCCATGTGATTTAAAGCTGAAACTTTCCATATATGCTATCTCCTTCATCAGAATGGAAACTCCTTGAGGACAAGGGCTGTCTTTCATTTTTCTTTGTGTGATTATAACAAGAGCTCCAATTCCAATTCCATTCATTCCAATATTTTTCAGATCAGGAAACTAAAGCTATAGCTTCTCGTTAATGTAATACTACTTAAGGACAAACAAATGCCCAAATTAGATGAAAAGACAGAGTTGAGAAGATGTTGTACTATTGTAGCAGCTATAACTTAACTTATTGGAACAAACTGTCAACTCTGAGATGGAATAAAAAGGAAACAGCAGAAAGACATTGATTTTGACTGTCACCCTTTCTTAGAAAATCTTAACTGATGCAGAATGGTTATTACAATAAGGATGATGGTGGTACCCAGAAATCATCACAGCCTGCACATGGGTAATCTCCTTGCCACATGAAAGGACATGAAAACCATGGGATGTGTGAGTGCAAAGTATAAGCTCATTTGCAAAATTAAAACAGTAATAACAACTATAATAATAATAGCTAGTATGTATCTAGCACCTTAAAGTTTGCAAAGTACTTCACATGGATAAAGAATCTTTTAATCCTCATGCCAACCCTGCAGGGTAGTTTTTTAATAATTATCTCCATTACAAATTAGGGACCTGAGCCACAGAGAGGTTAAGTGGTTTATCCAGGTTCACATAACTACTAAGTGACTGAGGCAAGGTCGTTCTGACTCCAGCCTCACCCTCCATCCATTACCCCACCTAATTTTTTTTTAAAGTATGGTTAATGATAGTAAGCAGCATGATCTCACAAAATAGTGAAAAGGGCTAAGAAAATGAGTCTCGAGAGAATGCCCACCTAAGCCAGATCTCCCTTAAAGCAAATGTCGAAACTGGAATGAAAAGATGTCCAGAACAGAATTGACGAAAAACATCAATTTCTGGAAGATCTATCACCCTCGGTATCATTGCATCTGGACTCCATCATATTGTGAGAAAATGATACTTAAGAAAGTGAGGCTGCAGCTAGAATCAATCCTATTAGAGGCAGCAGTTTTAAAGATAAAATAGGGCAAATTTCAGAATATCTCATTCTGAAAAATCTGAAAGAATGGAAAAAGCTCACAGTTGTTCCTTTTTTCAAGTGACCTAGAAAGTATCCACTACTCCTGACCCATATCCATCCTTTCTCATCTCTGTCAGTTCTCAGGAACATAGCCTATGTATGGACTAGTGGTATCCTTGATGAAAACATAAGGAAACGGGAAGGCTTTAGTACATGATTTTCTACAGCAGACCTCCAGCTTCACATTTTCAGAGAATTTAGAGAGTAACGATCCTATCATATTTGTTTACTCTCTGTAGATTTTTTTAAGAAGTATTTGACTTAGCAGAAGAAAACGCAGCTTTAAAGATTCTTTACAAACAAGCTGCCTCCCACACACATGTTAAAATGGCATGAGCTTCTCTGACAGATGCAAATACAGAGAGAACTTTGTTGAGAAAACAGCTAAGTTTTATGCCAACGGCATAAGACAATGAGACGTGTTGGGCTGGTGTGCTCGTTCATCTGAGTCGGGGAGGATGTCCTGTGCTTTCCTCAGAGGCATTTGCACATCTGGTTCCATGAATCTTCTGGAGCCCGAGGGCACAGAGAAAATAATGATTTTAGCAAACACTTAGTCAGTAACTCTTGGGGAAAAGAAGTCTTCAAGGAGATAGAAGCAGCAGCCAGAAGGTTCTGTGGAGGTCTCAGAAGCTCCTTATTCAAACCATAGAACAATCCAAAGACACTTCTTGCCCAGAAAGCCCATAATTGTGTTTCAAGTCAATCTACATCGGGATCTAATTAACTCAGATTGTGATGGGTCTATTCTACAATACCATGGGTGAGTTGGGATTTAACTCATGTCTCCTAACATCCTTCTCCACAACCCATGAGGAATCTGAACAAAAGACTCCCTTACCAAAGACAAGGTTCTCCAAGATGACATCTTAGAAAGAAATTTCGCCCAGTCCATGTTACTCCATAGCCTCCTTAATGAAATCCATAATAACTTGAAAGAGAACAGTTTTGGCATCTGCAGTGGATCCACAAAAAGGATACCCAGTACTCATCAAATGTATGTTCTCAAAAGATGACAATTGTGAAAAGTTCAAAGGATAAAGAAAAGACAAATGGTGGCCACGAGTAGGCCGAAGCGTGCTACCAGAGGTGGCTCATGCACAAGAAGTGTTGGGTAAGTTATCACTAAGGACACATGTGCTGTGTGGTACTGGGAAAAAAACATTCACTCTGGAGCCAGGGAATTTAGATTCCAACCTAGTCCAGACATATCCTGCCCAGAATGCAAGGCTGGTTCAATATTAGGAAAACTATTAGCATAATCGACTATATCAATAACCAAACTAACAAAAACCATATGATCATCTCAATAGATGCAGAAAAAGCATTTGACAAAATCCAACATCCATTCCTAATAAAAACACTTGAGAGTATAGGAATAAATGGACTTTTCCTTAAAATAGTCAGGAGCATATATTTAAAATCATCAGTAAGCATCATATGCAATGGGGAAAAACTGGAACCTTTCCCAGTAAGATCTGGAGTGAAGCAAGGTTGCCCACTATCACCATTATTATTCAATATTGTATTAGAAACATTAGCCTTGGCAATGAGTCGAGAAAGAGATTAAAGGAATTAGAGTAGGCAATGAGGACACCAAACTATCACTCTTTGCAGATGATATGATGGTATGCCTAGAGAACCCTAGAGATTCTACTAAAAAGCTATTAGAAATAATTCATAACTTTAGCAAAGTTGCAGGATACAAAATAAATCCCCATAAATCCTCAGCATTTTTATACATCACCAACAAAATCCAACAGCAAGAGATACAAAGAGACATTCCATTCAAAATAACTGTCAACAGCATAAAATATTTGGGAATCTATCTACCAAAGGCAAGTCGGGAATTATATGAGCAAAATTACAAAAAAACTTTCCATACAAATAAAGTCAGACTTAAATAATTGGAAAAATATTAAGTGCAGACATATCCTGCTCGTGTGACCTTGTGGGCAAGGCACTGAACTTCCAGTCCTCATTGAGTCCCAGGATTTGAGAGTTGGAAGGGACCACAGTCACCACACATGAATGAAAGCCTTACTATAATGTGCCTAATAAGTGGTCCTCCTACCTCAATTTGGAGACCTACAAAGAGGAAGAAAAGCCACCTTTGGGGAAGCTGCCCATTCCACTTTTGGTCTGTTCTGATTGTTAGGAAGGTCTCCTTGACATTAGTCTGTTAGGACCAAATAAAACAAATCTAATCCCTTCAAATACCTAAAGACAGTGATCAAGTCTCTCCTGAATCTGTTCTTCTCCAGCATACCCCATTCCTTCAACTTCTAACACATGAACTTAAGATCTTTCATTATTCTGGTTATTCTCCTTTTATCAATGGCTTTCTTTAAAACAATGCCTTAGATTTCTTCATCTGTAAATATCAGAAAGTTGGAGTAGATGACCTTGAAGTTTCATGTCAGCTCTAGATTTATAATCTTAGATGTGATTAGAAGGTACAGAAAGGTGGTGCAGTAGACAAACCACTGGATCTGGAGTCAGAAAGAGTTGAGGTCAAATTTGGTCTCAGACATTTCCTAGCTGGGTGACCCTAGATAAGTCATTTCACCCTGTTTACCTCAGCCTGTTTACTTCTTGTCTGTAAAATGAACTAGGAAAGGAAATGGCAAAACTCTCCAGTATCTTTGCCAAGAAAACGTGAATTGATGTCAAAAAGAATTAGACATGATTGTAAACGACTAAACATCAAAAAATATGACTAGAAAGGGAGCAGGGCCAGTGTTACTGTGCTGCTGAGAAACAATCAATGGACAGCCTGAGAAGCATACTCTATTGAATGAACAAAAGCAGATCCTCCATTATCTTGAGTGGAACCTGTTTGGGAAACTGATCACATAAATGAGAATTGCACAGGATGAAATAGTGCCATGAAGACATAAAGACAAAATCACAGATCTCTTTAAATGAAAAATAGCTCCTATATTCAACTTCAGGGAAGTCTCAGACTTATTAATGCTAACATTTCTCTGTCATCGGGGATACAGAATTCATCACTCTTGGGTTTGGTAATTCCTAACCAGCTCCATGCCCTGCTTTCTGTACACTATCCTGAACAGATGGCCCCAGCCTTGTGTTCTTGGACTCTATTGGTGAGCATTCATGAAACCCATTGGGACTTAGGCCCACCATGTCAAAAAAAAAAAAGTAAACTCCTTGAGGCAGAGACTGCCTGACTGTCTTGAACTCAGATTCCTAGTCCCTACCATGTCATTCATTCACTCTCTCCAGAGATTATATTCATGGCTTTACATAAATAACAGTACAAGCAGGTTCACTGTGAATTCCTCATCTACCAAAAATATTTCCAAAAGGGAATCTTGAAGACTCTGATTCACATATATTATTAGTGGAGAAAATTATAGTTCCCATAAAGTCTATTATTTCATGGATTTAGAGCTAAAAGAGACCTTGACGTCAGCAAGTCCAATAAACTTATTTTAGTAATAATAAATCATACTCTAGGAGAAACAGAAGAGAGCACTTAGAATAATAATCAAATAGGTACCATTTTAAGAGCTGAAAACTGTACCGAGACTTTGGGGACACATGTATCCTTGATCCCTTTCTTGTCTCCAGATATAGGTGTTCTCTCCCTGCCCACATATTCTTTGAACACTTTATTAGAATTTCTCTCTTGCTCTTGTCTCTCTCAGTTCCTTAGAATGTAAGTTTCCTATGGACAGGGATCGACTTTTTCTTTTTCTTTGTTTCCCCAGCACAGAACTCAGAGGTTCCTCATTCAAGGAAAAGTGATAGATTGACTTAGGAGACAGGGGAACTGGAAATAAATCAAATAAAATACTGTATAAATCACCTGGAAAACCATAAAGCACCTTATACATGCTAACTGGTTGTTGATTGGCCTGGGGAGAGGCCACATCCTCTCTTGTCCCCAAGTAGAATATGGGCTCCGTGAGGGAAGGGACCGTGTCATTTTTCATCATTATATGGCTTATTCTAGGCACAAGCACCAATCTCCTAACATTTTGTCTTGACCTCTCCTTTGGACTCTTCACATATTCCCATCAATTGTGTGCCTGTCTTCTCCCACTCCCATTATTAATCAACAATTATTCATCACATGTCCTGTGACAACCACAGAACGGTGTCTCTTAGTCATTAGGTAAGATTCTTGCGAGAGTCCCTTTTAAAAGGCTGATCCTTCACCTGGCAGATGGTACATCTGCCCAAGAGTCAGAGAAACAGTCGATATGATGTTTATGGCTCAACAAGTCCAAAAGAACTGCCTGAAGAAGAACAGAGGTCTGAACGTTCATCAGTCTAACCAAGGCTTTTGATACTGTGAATCACGAGGCTTAGGAAGATCATGGCCAAATTTAGTTAGCCAGAGTTCATTCGTATTGTTTGCCAGTTCCCTAACGGCATGCTTGCCCAAGTTCTGGATAATTATTATGTAATAATAATTATCTGGATAATGGATGGACTGAAGTAGTGTTATGCTCGCTCCTGTACTTTTCAGCACGATGTTTTCAGTGATGTCATACAACCTTCGATTAGGATGAAAATGGGATCAATGTTGGCTGTCACGCCGATGATACAGGATTTAACTTGAAAAGGCTCCAAGTCAACACTGAAGTAGAGGGAGAGCTTGTGCGTGCTTTGCTGTTCCCAGATGATTATGCACTTGATGGAGTCTCTGAGGCTGAGATGCACCAAAGTACGAATTGATCTCCTGCTGCCTGTGTTCATCTTGGCCACACAGCAAAATGTTCTCCACCAGCCAGCGTTGCACCATCCACACATGGAACTACCAGTTACACCAAATGTAGACATTCTGAATGTTGTGCATATTATTATCATTTCACTTTTCAGGGCTGTGGCCATAAATGATGGATTCCCACAGACATTGCCAGAGCTGGCTCAGTGTTTCAGAGCTTCTGGAGGAAAGTGGGGAAGTATAAAGATATCAGACTGCCTCTCACACTTTAAGAGCCATTGTGCTGACCTCATTGCTCTAACCTATGAAACATGGACATTCTACCAGCACCACGCCAGGAAACTGAATCACTTCCATTTGAATTGTCTTAGGGAGAGTCTGAAGAACACCTGGAAGGATAGTGAGGATGCTGAGGTCCTTTCTCAAGCTGAACTGTGAAGTGTTCAAATTCTACTGCAAAGAGCACAGCTCTGGCGGGCTCCTCACGCCATTATAATGTCAAACATATGTTTGCTTAAAAGACTATGTTATGGAGAACTCACATTGCTTTAAAGAAGCATACAAAGACGCTCTCAAGGGTTCTCTAAATAGCTTTGGAATTGACTGAGACATAGAAGACACTGGCACAGGACTGTCCGGTACAGGGTGACTGCATCAAATATGACACTATACTCTAAAGGCAAAGCAGATTTGCAGTAGCTTGAAAGGTGAGGTGGGCAAAATTTAGAGATATCTCCCCTCCAACTCTCTTATGGACTATTTGTGCCCAACCTAAGGTAGAGCCTTCTAAAGGCATATCGGTCTGATCAGCCACAGTTGGATATACTGTGCTTTGACCCAAATGTAGTGATGTCATTTTGATCCCCTTCAAGAGTGAAAGACAAACCTCTATTAAGTCCCTGCAATGACAATACAATAACAAATAGCTGGTGGTACAGTGGATAGAGCACTAGACTTGAAGTCAAATCCAGCCTTAAATATTTCCTAACTGTAAGTCATTTAGCCTCAGTTTGTCTCAGTTTGCCTCAGTTTTTTTCCATCATCTGTAAATGGATAAAAATAATAGCACCTGCCTTTCAGTGTTGTTGTGAGGATTAAATAACATAATAATTATAAAGTGCTTAACACATTACTATAAATGTTGGCTATTAAAATGAAAATGTTCCTGCCCTCAAGGAGCTTACATTCCATCTTATTATGAGTTTATATTTATTTATTAAAAATTTTATTATTTATTTATATTGAGAGCAGGGCTAAACATGATAAACAAGATGGAGGACTAGACTCCCCAACCTCTTCAAAACAGAAATTATGAACTAAAGATAAAAGAATTACAGCTGCCTACATGATTTAGGATATCCATTATCCAAAAAGAAGGTAAACAAAAAAATTAAAAATAAACTACAATCTGATTTTGCTACTAAGCTCACTCAACATCCTTCTCCTACACTCCCATGCTGGCAGTCTGAGGCTGTACTAATTGACCCATTCTAGCTTGTAACTAAATCCAATCATACCTCCTGTTCTCACCTCCCTCTTTCCCACCATGGAGCTCTCTCTAAAACCACATAGCCAGTGCTGAGGTAGGAAGTATTCTGTGCTGTGGAAAAGCCAGGAACAGAGGGATTGGGACAAGATCATCAGACAAGACACAAATTTTGGTGAGGATTAACTGACTGTGCCCCACTGAGGCTTGGTGGAAGTACTCAGCACTCAGTTGGAGCCAGTTCTGTCCATGCAAAAGTCACTGAGGGCTGGATGAACTGTGTATTCCTCAGTGTGAGAGAAAACTGAAAGGTGCTTTGAGATCCAGCCTGAAAGTATACTGTCAGTATTTAACATATATAGGACTGCTTGCCATCTGGGGGAGGGGGAGGAGAGAGAGAGGGGAAAAGTCGGAACAGAAGTGAGTGCAAGGGATAATGTGTAAAAAATTACCTAGGCATGGGTTCTGTCAATAAAAAGTTATAATTATGAAAAAAATAAGAAAAAATAAGAGTTGAACATGACAGAACATCACCATATATGTTTAAATTATGTTAATAAATTTTTTGAAATGGAGGAAGTCAGAGAGTCAGAAAAACACTGAAATCAAAAATCTTAAGAAAAGGAAAAAACCTGAACAGAAGCAGATAAATCAATAGCGAGAATGTTGAGCAGAAAGAAATATGAACTCCTGACCTAGTAAACAAGGTCAGGCATCTATGAAGAAATACAAAGGTAAATGACCCAAGTTTTGATGAAATGGAGAACCCTTTGGTATCTGAGCAGAATATGGAATCCCACCCCATGTTCCTGAGTGGTTCCAAAGAGAAATGAGGATTAGAGAGCACAGTTTATGTCCTTCAGCAAAAATAATGAGCAGAATCAAAAAGGTGAATGGCAAGGGCAAGATTCACCAAAGAAACAGAAGAGAGAACAATGCCCTAGGAATGCAAATACATAAAAGTAAAGGACAATCTAGAGGAAAAGAAGCAAAAACCAAAACTATTAAAAGAAAATATATTCATAACTTAAGCCAAACATGGATGTTCAAGATAAAATGTGTAGAGACAACCTAAGGATCATAGGTCCCCCAGAAGAACACTGTAGGACAAAAAGCTTTTTTTAAAAAAATGTGTGTTCATAATGAATAAAATGCCAGTTGACATAATCTATAGATCATCTCTGGGGAAAAGATCACAGTTAGTGTTTGGAGATATCTGGATCCTCATTTGCATGGCTTATATAGAAGATGTTAAAGAATGCTTGTTGAATCAAATGAAATCTTTATCTAGGAGCTCCTGTTTTCATTTTTTGGTTGGGAATTTCATTTCTTGGTTGGGAATGATGACTGTTTGAATAATACAATAAGGGATATTTGCTTCTTGGTAACATTATTTTTTAAATTGTCATGTATTTTAGGTATGGCACCAGACCTTTGTGCTAAAGATGAAAAATTCTAGAAAATCAGCATTTTTAATTGCACTTCAAAAAAAATCAATGCTTCAAAGTATCTGCTGATTTAGTAGGATTCCTGTGTATTTTTTTGGCTTAAAGATCAAACTAAATCCATACTAATAAATGGATTTAAATGTTATTAAGCACTTTTATGTACACTATGTAAATATGTATTTTTAATGTACATATAAAGTACTTTTACATATATTACAGGAAAGGAAAGGGAATCACTATTTATATAGCACCTACTATGTGCCAGGCATTGTACTAATGCTTTATAAATATTAAATCCTCATAGCAACCTCGAAAGGTAAATGCTGTTATCATACCCATTTTATAGTTGAAGAAACTGAGGCAAACAGAGATAAAGTGACTTGGCCAAATCACATGGCTTTTAAGCGTTTGAAGCCAGATTTTAACTCAGGTCTCCCAGGTCCAGGGCTTTATCCAATATGCCCCCTAGCTGCCTGTCATTGATAAATCTGAGACCATAAACATTTATTAAACAGACACTAAATGTGAGAGATGAGCTAAAACACTGCTCTTCCCAATTCCAAAGCCAGCTTTCTGTTTCTTTAATACTATATATTGCAAGGTGGGTGCTAATCTTCAATAATAGAAGGAAGTTCTAGCTTAGGGCTCCTTGTGCCAAAGAAATCAAGCCTCAAGAAAAAATTTACTTGGCACTGTACTAGATGGGCACTGGGACAATTCTCTCTCTCTCTCTCTCTCTCTCTTTCTCTCTCTCTCTCTCTCTCACATACACACACACACACACACACACACACACGTTCATACATCACAATACAAAGAAGGAATATGAGACTTTGTGAGATTGACTTGCCAGTGGTCACATGCCTCATAAGATTTAGATGCTTCTCAGTCCAGTCCTTCCCTGATGGGATCTCTGCCATAACATGCTGGCCAAGTATGTCCAACCAACTTCTGCAGGAAGATCTCCAATGAGGGGATTATTAAGTATCAAGAAAAGTATTTGAACCCAGGCTTTTTTGGCACACTCCCTATAGAGCATCTGCCACCTTCATAGAAAATAGATTTTCTTCATTTTGTTCTTATATATTGGCCATACTTTTTAAATCCAACAGCAGCATCCTTAAAGGTTTCATTGTGGGGAGAGGTGAGGGGGAGACAGACAAATACAGAGAGAGAAAAGGAAGGAAAGCACTATATATTAAGCACTTACAATGTGCCTAGCATTACATTAAGCACTAGGGACTGATATATAAACAAATACATAATACAAATATATAAGGATCTTAGTTGGAGGAAGACTACACATCAAAGGGAACTGGAAGAAGAGAAAGAAGGGGGAACAACACTCACATGGGGGCAAAGCTGCTGGTGAAAATCATGGGGAAGTCCCAAAGAGGTCGAGCAAACAATGATGTGAGCTTGTCTAAGGGACCCCATGAATTGATGGCCAAGACTAGGGTTCACCCACCATGACGGTGAACCTCAAGGTAAAGATCTCCCAGATGAGAAAGCTATAAAAAGGCAGAGGGAGACATCCAATAATCTTTTATTTCAGGCATTAGAGTTTTTTTTAAATTTCCATGAACAAACTGAATGTTAAATTCCTCAAGCAGCAAAAAAAAAAAAAAAAAAATTGGTTCCTATTATCCCAACACTCCAGAAAAATAGAATTAATATCCCATAGTAAACAGGTTAGTAGTAATAAAAAGAACCCTCCTTTTTCTGAATGACCAAGATAACCTTGGATGAACCTAGAAAGCATGTCATGTATAACCTGAAATGTCTGCAGACACTGTTAACCTCCTCCCTAAAAACCTGGGGAAAGTGCCTATGCAGGATTTCCAAACTCATGGCAGGGGGTGAACTTTTCAAATAAGTTTCCACATACCAAATGTGAACAAATATATAGCTACATGACCTTCTAGAGATTTCATATTTCAAAGGAGAAAAAATATCCTGGAGCCAGGATCTTAACATTTCTCAGGGCAAACTCAGGTCTTGAATATTATCTCTAGGTCTTCCATTTAGGTTGAGCATCCCCCATGTATTTTAACCCTCAAAAGAGGTATGATTGAGAGGCAGTATGGCAATAGTGAAAAGAACAATGGACTTGAAGTGAGAAATGCTCCATTTAGACGCTTATACCACCACTTCCTTCCTGTGTGGCCTCCGGTAAACTGATTAATCTCTATGGTCTCGGTTTCCTCATTCACAAATGAAGGAATTAGATGCCAAATTTTAAGATCCCTTCATATTCTACATCTATTATTCTAATTCAATTGGATCAAAATCAAATGTAACATTTGGGAAAGTGTCTGTTATTAATTGGGCACTCTACCGGCTGAAATATTGGATAAATTGCCTTCATTTTCTGGATATTACTTATTTGAACGCAGCAAACAAAAACATTTTAGATATACTGCCCATTGCCACCTCTTGAATCTTATTGTCTTTTATTCATTAATTAAACTTTGTTTTCAATTAGCAAGCATTTTTTTCTCTCCCTCCCACCCATGCCCACTACCTACTGAAAGGAAGAAAAGAAAAATAAAGCCTTTCTAACAAATATACATAATCAAGAAAAACAAATTCCTGCATCGGCTACATCCGAAAATGCATGTCTTGTTCTACATGTTGGGTCTGTTGCCTCTTAGTCAGGAGGTGGGGAGCGGCATCCTTGATCAGTCCTCCAGAATCATGGCTCATCATTTCTTTAACCCAACTTCTTCATGCCCTTCGTGTAAAAGAATAAACAGGTCACTTCTGAATGAACAAATTCACATGGGCATGCCTCCATTTCATCCTAGATCCATAACTCTGTTTTTTCTAAGAGATTTTTTCCATTTTTTCCCACTCCCACAAGATTCTGAAAAGATATGATCCCTCCCTGCAATCTGTACTTAGACTCTGAGAACAGATGCATTGATGGCAAGAAATCATGATCAAATGGTAAAAGACAGACTTGGTATATTCCTTCACTTCTCCTTTGCCCTTAGAAGAATGAAAGAGGTCAACTGACCATTGTCACAATGAAATCTCTCTACACCATTTAAGCTGGTTCAACTGAAGTGGGCCACATCATTCTCATGAATGATATAAAGATATATTTTAAGCCACCATTTTCTAGCCATATTTGTTTTCTCAGAAGGAAATTTATAATGGGTTTAGGGAGCGGAGGAGGGAGAAACGGTTTTAATGCCATCTCACTGGGGAAGTGCTGGTTGACTTCCCAGTAGTACCAATCAAAAGGTTCCTTCCTATTCATTGTCCCCTCTGTATTAATGACTGTGATTCAGCTGTGCTTCCCAGATTCTACTTATTATGGCAGGAAATTAAATCTTTTCAGAAAACAATTGAAAATTGTTGAAAAATTAAAATTGAAAAATTGAAAAAATATCTAATTAGCTCTTACTTAACCAGATAATTAAATTGATAAAACTATTCCATCCCCTAAATATCTTGGTTAAAGTAGCCCTACCAAGAATTTTTCATGAATAAAGCAGGCCTGTTCCTATAAATATATACACAAGAGGCATACACACAAATATTGAAGGCTTATCCATCTATCTGTCTTTCAATCCATCCATCCATTCATTTGTCAAATACTTATTGAGGGCTTCTTCTGTGTGGGGCATGTCAACTTCCATTTGAATCTCTTTTTCCTTACTCCCATCTACCAGAAATCTTTCTTAATGATTGGCAAATTTTTTGACAGAATTTATTTTTCTAATTACATATAAAGATAGTTTTCAACATTTGTTTTTGTAAGATCTGAGTTCCAATTTTTTCTCTCTCTCCTTCCCTCCCTCCCCAAGATAGCAAGCAATCTGATGTAGGTTATACATGTACAATCATGTTAAACGTATTTCCATGTTAGTCAAGACATCTTGACTAACAACACAAACATTTAGAATCCCCAGACACTGCACTGGGAATACAAAGACAAAAATGAAAAAATGCTATCCCTCAAGGAACTTGCTTAGTAATTGTTCATCTATTGTTGCACTTGTTGCACTTGTATCCCCAGCACCTAGCATAATGCTTGCAGAGTTACTTAATAAATGTTTGTTGATTGATGGATCAGTTGATTGAGTCTGTTAGCAAGTCACAACAGCTATACAATTTCACTCAGAGGAGCTGAGTTCACATCCTGCCTCAACCACTTCATAATACCTGCAGGTATTAGTAACGGAATTAAGTGAGTCACTTTCTTCCTTGAGCCTCGGTTTCCTCATCTCAAAAATAAAAAATTGGAGAGAGGGGGAAGGTTGGACCAGATAGTCTCTATCTAGTTAGATTTATAATTAGAACTAACTTTCTAATTCTAGATCCTGTGTTTTTTTAAATATAAAATTAAAGAGTTATACAAAGTAATTTGAAGACAGAGCAGTAATACCTAAGGAAACACCTCCCATAGAAGAAAGTACCCACACTATATTTGGATAGAAGCTAGATATTCTAAGCAGGATCTTTTGTTTCCATAGTTCAGAATATTATCATTACTGTACACATATTATATTACTATGATTTCTCATGTTATTAAATTATCATAACACGAATAAAACCTTGGCCAAACGGCTGGTCAGAATGGACTCTTGCTTCAGCTCATACTGTGTTCCATTCAATGGTTCTCACATGAGTTAGTGATTAGTAAATAAAATACCAACCAATGTTTACAACAAACAACTAAAAATTCAACACAATTTCATGCAAAGCATTTAGTAGGTTCTTTTGACAACTATATGACGAACTGGATTCAGGGTTTTAGAGAACATGAAGATCACCAGGCACTGAGATAAGACTGCTCTCGGAATCAATTACATTTCTTTATTAACAGATGGATGATGCTATCAGCAATTAATAACCAGGAAAGCAGAGGGGCTCCATCAGACTCTTAAGGGGAGCAGAACAGTAGGCTCAAAATCAAAGGAAGATCACATGCTTATCTTAGAACAAAATCTTCCATTTAAATTCTAGAATTGTGTGTGTCTTGGTTTGGCTGGGATCTAAATTCTCTAGACCCAAAAATGGTTCCAAAATCACCCCCACTCCACTCCTACCCTCTTTTCTTATAATTAGAATCAAGTGGTAGACTTCTACCCAAAAATGAAATCTAAAATTTAGAGGAAAATTTCTGTTCAGAACCATGAAAATGAGTCTTCCATCTACATGGTGTGATAGAGAGTTTTGGATTTGTAGTCAAAGGGCCCAGCTCTATGAGACCTTAGAAAGGTCACTTACCCTCTCTTAAGGACTCAGTTTCCTCATCTGTAAAGGAGGTGGTTGGATTGAATGGCCTTTGAGGTCAATTCCAGATCTAGATGTCTGTTTCTCTGATCCTCTTTGACTTTATTTCCCCTGAACACACAGCATGAGGACAAGGAAGCTGCTTTAAAGACATCAGGCTAGAGCATCAACATCACTTGGTAGTAGATAGGCAAAGAGCTCATAAGTAGGAGAGTGTTAATTAAATATCTACTCTGTACCACACAGGGGTCCAAACAAGCATGGGGAAGACAAGGCCAAAACCAAAACAGCCCTAGTTCTCAAAGAGTTTAAATTCTTCCAGGAAATGAGTCAATTAGTATTTATTAAGCACCTACTATGTGCCAGGCACTATGCTAAACACCAGGGATACAGCAGAAAAAAAAGGTGAGAAGGGAAGGGGAGGAAGGAAGGAAGGAAGGAAGGAAGGAAGGAAGGAAGGAAGGAAGGAAGGAAGGAAGGAAGGAAGGAAGGAAGGATGGATACCAAACCTTTTGACTTTCCCATGTTGATTTTGTTTGCACAGAAGTTCTTATTTATAATCAAATGATCAATTTCATCATTTGTAATTGCTTCTATTCCTTTTTTGTAAGAATACATCTTCTGCCTGTAGCTGTAAATGGCATATTATCTGATTTTTTTAAACTTTTGATATGATCTTTAATATTAGAGCCATGTATCCATTTAGATTTTTTTTGTGGAACTTGATGTGTTTGGTCTAAGCCTTACTCCTCCCAGAATGCTTTCTAGTTTTTCCAATAGTTTTTAATCAAATAGGGAAGTAATTGGCCAGCCAGATGATGTAGTGGATAGAACACCAACCTAGAAGTTAGGCGATCCTGAGTTCAAATCCAGCCTCGGGCACTAACACTTACTAGCTGTGTGAGCCTGAGAAAGTCACTTAACCCTGACTGCCTTGTCTGTAAAATGAGCTGGAGAAGGAAATGGCAAATCACCCCAGTATCTCTGCCAAGAAAATCACAGATGGGATTCCAAAGAGTAGGACATGAGTGAACAACAACAAAAAGAAGGTAGGGGGCGGAGTCGAGGGAGGAAAACATTCCAGGCGTGTTTCACCTGGTGAAAATGCTCAGGATTGGGAGAGAGAATTCTTTTATGAGGAATAGAACAAAATGTCACTGGATCAGAGAGGGTGATGAGAGAGAAGATTAGAAAGATAGCAAGGCTCTAAAACCCCGATAAGGAAGGGAAGTCACATGGTCAGAGCTGAGCTTTGGGATGACCAGTTTGGCAGCTGCAGGAAGGCTGCTTTGGAGTGGGCAGGGAGAGCACCCGGCACTCCTACGGTAGTCTCCTTGTGAAGTGGGAAGGATCTGTACCAGATTGGCGGTATTATCAAAGGAGACAAAGGTTATGTCAGAGAGATGTTTGAAGGTAGAAATGAAAAAGCTTCACAGCTGATTTGACATGGGGGGGGGGTGAGGTGAGAGGGAAGCAAAAACTGAGGGTAACATTGAAGATGGGAGCCTGATTGACTTCTTTCCAGTGGGCAGGACAAGAGGGACATGATCAAACTTGTGCTTGAGGAAAATCCCACTTTTGCAGCTGGGTGGCTGAATTGGCAAAGCGGGCATTTAATAAGTACTTACTGGGTGGAATTGTAATGAAGTGAATCTGCTATAATATTTTAGAGAGTGTTGTTTGTGTGGGATTTTTAATATGCAGAAGAAAAAGCCTTCCTTTGCATACCTTATCTGGTAGGCTTTCGAATTCAGTTGAGTGAAAAGAATATTATTGTTCTGGAAATGTACCAATGGAGCATAAAAGGATCCTGGATGCTGAACGTGGATTAACAATCTCGTGTTATTGTTTGGAAAGGAATTATGGTGCCAGGACATAGAAGCAGGGGTAGAGAATATGAGAATCTGAAGGGACAGGTGTCAGGAAGAGGGAATACATCTTATTTAAGGACTACAGGGAGGAATGTGCCCCCCTTGGGGAGGATTTATAGAAAGCCTTTGTTCATTGAGGAGGGAAATGTGGGGATAATGGAAAGATTACTCAGGTTGGAGTCAAAGCTTATGGTTTAGTCATTTCAGTCGTGGCAGCCTCTTCCTGACCTCATTTGGGGTTTTTTGGGCAAAGATACTGGAGTAATTTGCCATCAGCCCATTTTACAGATGAGGGAACTGAAGTAAACAGGGTTAAGTAACTTACTCAGGGTTCACACAGGTAGAAGCCAGATTTGAATTCAGATCTTCCTGACTCCAGAGCCGGCACGCTATTTGCTCAGTCTCATCTATAAAAAAGGGGGAGTTGAACTACATGGAACCTACGCCTCCTCTCTTCCTCCCACCCCCTCGCCATGTGATGTATATGTAGCGTATAATAGTCGATAATGTCAATCTATATCTGATTCTGTGTACATAAGGAATGCACCACCAGCTAAGGAGGTGGGACGCTCTCCATCAGAATCCTTTCCATGACAAAGACTCATCCACTGACTTCCCTCTGGGGTGATGGGTCGGGGGCAGCACAAAGCGCAGGGAAGGGGGCTTTTGCTTCACAAGAAATCTGAGGTTTGAACGTGGCCGGCCAGCCCGAGCCCATCGGCCAAGGTTGCTCAGAGACTCGCTGAGGAAACGCTTCCCCCAGTGCCAAGAGGCAGAAGGCAGAGGGAGGGGCCCCGTCCGCCGCGCAGGCTGCCCACACGTGCCAGCACATCCTCATGGCTCTCCTTCTGTGCCGCCGTCAGCCGTGCCCAGAGCCAGCTCTGCACGCACCCAAAGGACCCCTGCCGTCTCCCGCCATTGCGGCATCCCCTCCTGTCCGAGTCACTCTGTGGCCTTCACGGGTTTTCCAACTGCAGGTGCCAAGTCTGGTGGAGAAAAGAGGCAGCATGGGTTTTTGTATAATGCACTGGCTCTGGGGGCAGGATGACCCGGATTCAAATCCTACCTCAGACACTTACTGGTCGTAAGTCACTTAACATCCCTCCGTCTCGGTTTTCTCATCGATAAAATGAGGAGGTTGGGCTCTATGGTCCCTATGGTCCCTTCCTCATCTAAATCTATGTTGCTATGATAAAGAGGTCAAGTCTTATTGGCTAAGACATATATTTGCAATATTATATATTAAAATATATTATATATAATTTGTGTCATAGTTTATATATAATATATTAAATAATATGCTATTTATTATTTATAACATATAATATATATGTATGTTGTGTATATTACATATAATTTGCTAATATAAATAGTATGTATATGTTTGTTAATCATATATAACATTATTGTAATATATCTGCTAATAATATAAAATATTATTATATTATGTATTATATAAAATGTATATGAATAGAAGATAGTATATATTAAAAAATTATATCATCATAACATAGAATTTTAATATACTATAAATTTGCTAATATAACCTATAATTATTCATTAATGCCTTATTAGAAATTAACAGACAAATAAATAGGATCTTGGAGGGAAGAGGAAGGAGGATGTGCTGGGCAGTGAGAGGATGGGGAGCTAACGGAGGAGGAAGAAGGTACCAAAACCAGACTATATTCATTTCACATTTTTGCCCAGAGCCACATCTGGCACCGTCTGTCAAAATCATGCTGCTCTCGGGGCTGCATCTATTTAACACATCAATGGAGTCTGATCAGTGACCCAGTGAATTAAGATCACGGCTGCAAGATCAGCACATTGGGACTACTGCCACCAGGCTCTAAGCTGTCAACTCCGGATTCGGAACCAAGACAAGAAGCCTGAGGCCTTAGGCTCTAACTCTCTCCTCCTCAGACTGAATTGAGTGTCTGTAGGCTATTTCCATTCGAGATGAAACAAGAGGAAATGAGATAAAATTGTAGCAGGAAGAACTTAGATGAAATAGAAGGAAATATTTTACCTGACAGTAATGGTTTCTAAATATTGGCATGGGACAGGGCCAAGAAAGTGAAAAGAATTTCCCTCTTTGAAGTGCCTTAGAAATAAGATAAATAAACATCTCAAGAGGTACACTCCTGTGTTTAGTCTGGGAATATATTAGAGAAATGCAAAATCTCAGCAGGAAGGAACCTTAGAGATCCTCTATTCCAGAGATTCCCAAACTGTTCCAGGATAGGGACACTTTTAATTTAAAAAATAATTCTGACCTACAAAATAAGAGTCGCAGATGGGAAAAAATGCACAATTACAAAAGCTATTGTGAAATCAGTAACTTTTAATCTGATTTGTAATTTATTAATTACAATAGCATCTAGGAGTATTTTTTTTGAAAAGTAATAAAAATAGATAAGAGGCAACTAGAGTTAGAAGGGCCACTTTTGACACATACTGGCTGTATGACCCCGGGTGAGTAACTTGAGTTCTCAGTCTCACTCTAAGACTAAGTTGCAGAAAAAAGTATTGAACTTTGATAGATCTTACCAGGAATTCCAGATGCCAGTGGAATCACAGGATCAGACAAATAATAGCGATCATCATCATAACTGACTTTGATCTGTTGCTGTAAGCCAATGGTCCTCAAAGTGTAGTTCAAAGAATTGTTGGGGTCTCTGAAACCCTTTCAATTCAAAATTATTTTTTATTTCTAATATAGTAAATAGCTATAAATATAACCCATGTGAACAAAAACTCTTTGAACAGATCCTCGATGTGTTTTTAACAACACAAAAATACTAACAACATAAACAATACTAAAGTTTGAGACCCACTGCGTAAGCTATATAGAACACTTCTATGTTATATCTTTTGATTCTCCTAACAGCCTTCAGAAGTAAGTACTATAAGCATTGTTATCATCATTGAGGAAATTGAGGCTTCATGAGGAAAGGTGACTGTCCCAGGATCATACAACTGGTAAAAGGCAGAGACAGAATTCCCATCCACATCTCACCTGACTTCAAGTCGAACACTCAGTAGTGTTGTCTCTCAATAATCTTAAATGGAATGGTTTTAAATAAGGTCATCTGATTATTCAAATAGAAAATCAATCCAAGAGAGATGGGATGATCTAAAAAGAAAAGATAAGAGGAGAAGAAATGGGAGAGAAGAGGAGAATAAAGGGGAGAGGACAGGACAGGAGAAAAGAGGAGAGAAGGAAAGAAAGGATGGGAGAGGAAGAGGAAGGAAAAGGACAGAAAAGGAGAGGAGAGGAGAAAGGATGGGAAGGGGAGAGGAGAGAAGAAAAAGAGAGAAAAGGAGAGGAGGGACGGGAAGAGAAGAAAAGAGGAGAGAAAAGGAGAGGAGAGAAGAAAGGATGGGAGGAAGAAAGGAGGGAAGAGAAAAGAAAAGGAGAAGAGAGGAGAGAAGAAAGGATGGGAGAGGAAGAGGAAGGAAAAGGACAGAAAAGGAGAGGAGAGGAGAGAAAAGGAGAGGAGAGGAGAGAAGAAAAAGAGAGAAAAGGAGAGGAGAGGAGAGAAAAGGAGAGGAGAGAAAAGGAGAGGAGAGGAGAGAAAAGGAGAGGAGAGAAGAAAGGATGGGAAGGGGAGAGGAGAGAAGAAAAAGAGAGAAAAGGAGAGGAGGGAAGGGAAGAGAAGAGGAGAGGAGAGAAAAGGAGAGGAGAGAAGAAAGGATGGGAGG
Organism: Antechinus flavipes; assembly: GCF_016432865.1. Taxonomy (NCBI): domain Eukaryota; kingdom Metazoa; phylum Chordata; class Mammalia; order Dasyuromorphia; family Dasyuridae; genus Antechinus; species Antechinus flavipes. The sequence continues at coordinate 28,128,538 of NC_067402.1, forward strand.
AAGAGAGGAGGGAAGAGGAAAGAAAAGGAGAAGAGAGGAGAGAGGATGGGAGGGTGAGGGGAAGGAAGAGGAGAGAATAGGAAAGTTCTTATTATATGGTTACCAATTATCCTAATAATAAAGAAGAGATAAAAGCTCCTAAGAAACCAGTTTGATGGTCCAGAGAGTTCCCTGATGAGCTGAGATTTTCCCTAAAGAACAAATGCAGAAGATGGAAGGAAGATGGTAGTGGTGAACATACACCAAGGGACCTTAGAGTCACATCAGGAGGCATTAATGAGCAGCAGAATGGCAGGATGATGAGGGATGAAGATGAATGCTGCAGAAGTAGAACAGGAAGAACCAGGTGAGAAGCTCCCGGACTTAAAAGTCATGAGGGAGCTGGAGGCACAAAGGCAGTCTCCGTGGAGACAAGCTGTCCCATAGGGAGGAGCACCCGTCTCCATTCTCTCTTTGACAAGAGTGCTGAGACATCATGGCCACACCTTCCTTTGTGTCCAAGGAGCCAGGCTGCTAAAAAGCTAATAGCCCCATGAGGGGAGCACCTCACTTTTGAGATGTGTTGGGTGTCCATACCGGGTGCTGTCCAGGACTAGAAACTTCTCCATTCTGTCACCTTCTTGTCATTATTTGTCTTCCATCCTCAGAGATGGCTGTGACATCTGAGAGGTGGTTCCAGGACATGCAAATGAATTAAATTTGAGTGAGGGAAGGCTGTGCAAGGTCACCAGCTCCACATTCTGGGAGCCAGTTGGATCCGGTGGCCAGATGTAGCACAGGAAGACTGGACATGGCCCTGGATAAAGTGGGAGACCTTGACGGTTTTTAACCTAAGTTACACCCACCCCTTCAGTGATTTAGGCTAGGTAAGAAAGAAATGAAGCAATGAATGGCCATTTTTACCTAGTCAAACATAAATAAATAAATCTATAACATCAGTAAAATGGCTTAGATAGCCATGGATGTCCTTTCTAACTTTTGATTTTAATTTAAACTCTTTATCATGCTAGAAGAGTAGAGCAGATTTAAACTATCGTGCTAGAAAAGGTGGAGCAAACATGATTAAAGGGCTTTAAGGGGAAATTGAAGACTTAATATAAGTTAAAAAAAAAAGATAAGAGCATCTGGTTGCTATAAATTAGTTCAGGCTTGCAGACTAGACAAATTACATCCAGAATACTGGATTGTACCAACTTGTAGATGTGATCAAAGCTATTTAAAAAAACATGGCACAGGAGAGGATGTTGCTACCAAGTGTTGGTTAATGAACAGACAATAGCCTAAAGGGAAGGCTCTAGTGCCATGGAACAGAACTCCAGTTTTGCCTCTTTGTGATCCTGCCCTGTTTAAAGTTTTTATCAACAACTCTGATGAAGACATAGGAGCCTTTAACAGTGTCTAGTATTGGTAAATTCTCATAGATTTGGGACTAGCAGGGGTCTTGGAGGCTAGCCCTTCCTACTCCTTTTTCTAGATATGGAAACCAAAGCATGGGGTTTGTGTGAGTTGCCCACATCACATGCTTAGGAAGTGTCTCAGGTGAAATTTGAACTCATCTTTCTGACTCCCGAGCATGTTGTCCTCCAAAAACAAGAACGTTTCGGACTTAGCCAAATGGAGAGGTTGCAGGATCTCAAAGTTGGAAAGAAGGTCAGAAGTATCTAGTCCAACAAGCACCTGAATTTGATTTCCTTCTAAAACACCTCTGACTGATGTGATCCAGTTTCCACTTGTGGACACATCCCGCCATATCATGGAAATGAGAGCCCACAACCTGCCAGCCCGTTCCTTATAGAATCACAGAATCTTGGAAATAAAAGCGACCTCAGAGGTTGTCAAGTTCACCTGTTACATTGACAAGAATTTCATTTACATGCTGGAAGACCTCCAAAGAAGGAGAGCTCCCTCCTAAGACAGCCCGTTGCCCTCCTGGACAACTTTAATTTAGAGAACCTTGTCAACCCTTATTGGATTCTCCCAGTGCTTATGCTGGGTACTGTTGTAATCCCGCCATCTACCATAAGGGCTGTTGTGAATGTTTCCGTTTATTTAAATGGAGGTGTGATGGTAAATGTTTAACAACTGATTACAACACACTTTTAAGTTTAATTTGCATTATGAGCATTTTCTCAGTCATTCTCTCAAGTCTAGACAACTCGGGCAGCTAACACACAGCTGACAAATGCCATGTTTATTTGTCACTGTCTTTAGTTAATGTGTAGCTAACTGGAAGGAAAGGGACCAGTTTGCCTTCCTTCCTTGTAATTCTTCTCTGTCGGTCCACTACCCAGGGAGCCCAATTTGCTCCTGAGAAGTAGCTTAGATACTAGAAGAATCTGGTTCCATGATCAGGCAGTGTGGTGCAATGGGAAGAACGCTAAATGGGAAACTAAAGGCCCTAGGGTCAGACCTTACCACTGTTATCTCCTATCTGTATCACCTTAGGCAAAACACGTAATATTTGGCAGCATCACTGAAGTCAGCCGTACAAGGGTGTTGGACCAGAAGGTCTGTCGCCCAACACCTATGAGCCTGTTATAATCCATAGAATGTCTGAGCTAGGAGTGAGGGGCGGAGAACCATCAGAGACTATCTCAGCCAACCTGCAGCTAAGAAATACTCCCCTCCCCCATATAACTGACAAGTGGATGACTATTTACCCACTCTTTGAAGAGCTCCAATGAAGCAATACTCCTTGAGGCAGCCCATGAGTCAAAGCCAGATATTTGAAAAGCCAATTGGAGGCCATTCCACAGGCATAAAGATGGTATTTTTTTCCCCAGTAGACTTTGATTTTTGTTGACTCCCTCTTCTTCATCAGTTTCCTCTTAAGAAAGATAAAGATCTTAGTTCCCCTGACTTTCCATAAAGAGGCAATATGGTAGAGGGAAAAGAGCTTAAATCCAGGAGATCTCAATCCAAATCTCAGTAGATGTTTATTAACTGTTTGACAATAGATTCACCCCTTCTTTCCACGTCTGTGTCACAATTTGTTCAGTTATTCTCCCAGTCACTGGACATGTACTTGGTTCTCAATTCTTTCTACTGCCATAAGGCTATTGTGAATATTTCATTATATATAGACAGAGGTGTGATGATAAATGTTTAACAACTGAATACAACACACTTTTAAGTTTAATTTGCATTATGAACTTTTTCTCAGTCACTCTCAAGTGTAGACAATAATACCACCATAAAGTCTAGACAAAAATACCACTGATTTGTATTGTTTGCCAATTTCCAACGTGTAAATACTCACACTGAAAATTTAACAATCAGCTTCCAATCAACCTGGCTCCAGCACCCCTCTGTCCATATAAGGGATCTTCCTCATTGTCTCTGCTCTCTTTGGGGTCTGTATGTCTAGCAGCAGGATCTCTGGGTCAAACAGTATTCTTTTAAGGCAGAATCTGACACGAAAGACCAATGAGTAGACAGCAAAGTCTGGCCTGTAGCAGCCACTAAAATATTTGTTAACAGATTGACTAACAGAAAGAAGTAGTAAAGGGGGAAGTGTCAGTTTCTGAGGATTATTACATCAAATGAGCCAAACCATGAAAGCAGGGAGAAGACTAGATTTTCATACAGGATTTTTAAAGTATTGTTAATTTCTACAAATAAATTTAAAAGAATAAGCTCTGTGTGTGTCTGTGTGTGTGTGTGTGTGTGTGTGTGTATGTGTGTGTGTGTGTGTGTTTAAATCATATAACACTAAGACAGGGCCCAAAAATAGGCATTCTTTATTTAATACTTTTTTTTTTCATCTTCAAACGATTTTATCAACATTCACTGCTAAAGTAATTACCACCATGCTCCGAGAGATCAGTGAGTTTGTCAAAAAATGCAATACCACCCATTCTAACCCTTTTTTACGTCTGGGGGCACCAAAGATTTCCCCAGATTTCAGAACGGATTAGATTTGGCTCAGACTTCCAGATGTCACCTCCCTAATACCTCTTGGTCAAACGGCACAATATTTCTGAAAACCAAAGGGCCTCCACCCACCCATTTACTTTCCTCCCGATGCCCCAAGAAAGTAAGAAAAAGAAAAATGATTCTATTTTCCTTTTATTCTTAGACTTCAATGCTTCTTTGAACAGTAATAGATCACCAAGTCCCAAGTGTTTTATTTTTAAATGATAATTTGTTTTCCAAGTCCCCAGATCTCGGTGAGTCACCTAACCACAGTTATGAATCTGGGCATCTGGATGCTCTGCAGTGATGCCCTCTTCTTCTTTTTTTAAGAAGTGACTTAATTCCCCAGATATGATGAATTTGTTTTTCTTTCCCCTCCTGTCCTCCTTGTCTGTAGCTGCTCTGTTGGCAGAGGGGAAAGTACCACCGCATCCCACAAGATGTCAGCAGAGGCAGAATCAAGCTGGAGGTCTGCTGGGTTACCTGTTCGGTCTGGGTGCGATGCTCAGGTCCTTCTGGTAGAGCTAGCGCCCAGGGAATCGGGAGCCCTGTTTACCAGGGAGACGCCTGTTCCCACATGTGCCCAGGCCACAGGGTGGCTGAGGATAATGACGAAGGAAGGAGGCATGGGATACGTAAACAGAGCAGGCTGTCCGATGCATTATTCAGTGATTTCAGAATCCCATCTCGGAGGTGACAGAAGAGACCCCAAGGAACCATCCGGTTCAACCCCCTTCACGAGATTTCCCCGGAAGCTTTTGTTTTTATCTCTCTCCTCTCCCTAGAGGACTTTTTCAGTATTTGGAGAAGTTCTAGAAAAGTGATATTATCTTGTTTTAAGCACAATGACCCTCACTTTATATATGCAGGTAGTTTTTAAATGGTTGATATAGAGAAGTAAGGAAATAGGTATGAGCCCTTCAGAAAGAAATGTGAATTTGTCATGAAAACTCTGCGATTTGACAGGAAGAGAAAGGAATAAGCATTTATAGAGCACCTACTGTATGCCAGATACTGTGTCAAGTGCTTTACAAATATTATCCCATATATATATAATTATCCCATATATATAATAATATACAATTATCCCATATATATATAATTATCCTATATATATGTGTGTGTGTGTGTGTGTGTATAGCCCACAAATATCCCCTGCCCTTAATGGACATGCAGTCTTTTAGGAGAGAAAAATCTAGGTTTATGTCCCAACAGAGTGACCGAGCAAATTGCTGAACCACTGGAGGCCTCAGTTTCCCCATCTGTAAAATGGAGGAGGGAGAAGAAATATTTGGACCCTTCCAGCAATCACATTCCATGATTTTATTAAAGTCATTTCACCGAGAGGAAAAACTGGATGTAGCAAATTGAACTCTAATTCCAAGCAAAAGCCATAACCTCTTCCCGTGATGTCATCAATCCTCACTCAAATGCAAAACAGTTGCATGTGATTGCTGAAATCTTTGCATGAAAATTACCACCCTGTCATTCAGAAATTCTGGGATTTATGCCATATGGCTTCCTAAATCTCAGTTCATACCCATTGGGAACTGATATCATCTTTGGATCTTTTCCCCTTTTCTGCATAGTAGAGAAAAGGCCCCACTCTAGTGCTAAGCTGCCATTTAGGACGGTCCTTGACCAAAGTTAAGGGCAGCTAGTGATGCGGTGGATACAGTGCTGGGCCTGGAATCGGGAAGACTCATTTTGTGAGTTCAAATCTGACTTCAGACACTCACTAGTTCTGTGAGTCATTTAATCCTCAGTTTCCACATCTGTAAAATGAGCTAGAGAGGAAAATTGCAAACCACTCTTTACCAAGAAAACCCCAAAGGGAGTTACCAAAAGTGGGTCAGCAAATAACCAAAGATAGAGGAGGGAACTCCCTGTGAGCAGCTGATCTGAGGGACATCAGGAAGTCACCTCTGCCTGAAAATGTTTCCAATTTACTAACTCCCACCATGGCTCTCTGAAATTCTTCAAGAGAGTCAGTCCTTTGAATTAAAGGATTAGGATGAAAATATTCTTGGGAGGGACAGTCAGGACCATTCCTTAAGAATCAAGGGTCTAAGTGGGGAGGTTATACTTTGTACACATCACCACCACCAATTTTTTTTTATTTTATATAGAAGTAAAATCAGATTAGAATGAAAACCAAGGCTGAGCTTAGGAGATGACAGAACAACAGACAGTTTGAGGGATCAGTAAGGTGGAAAGGATGATGAGGAAGTTAATGATGTGGAAAGTCTGTCAAATATTTCACAGGGCATTATTTCATATGACCCTCCCAACAGCCCTGCTCGGGAGCTATTCCAAGCATTGTCTTCCCCATTTTATAGAGGAAGAAAATGAGACTTGGTGAAATGACTCATGCACAATCCTACAGCTGATAAATGGAGAGGCAGTCATTGCCTAGTCACTTAGTGGAGATGATAAAAGAAAGGAGTGATAAGAATATTTTAAGATTAGGATCCAGGCTGGGGATCCCAATCTTCCACATCCTAGGGATAATCCTAGCACACTTATCAAAAATAATATCATCTATTTCGTAGAAGGTTATAGCTTTAGTTAGAAGTTCAGTTTTCATTTACAGTATCTTATCGGATTCTCCCAGCTACCCTTTGAGGTCGACTTCTTGTTACTTAACCTTTTTCAGATAAGAAAACTAAGGCTAGAAAATGTAAGTGATTTGCCCATTCCTAGTAAAGGGCAGATCCAATCTCCTAAAGCCTGGCTGGTCCTGAGTGTCCACACTGCACACTTTGATAAGAACTGCTTTCTCGTTGTGTTTCCGACACATGGGCGACTCCACGACCTCCCTGGGCTCAGTTAGGTAAGCTGAATCACCTCATCTTGCCCAGGACTAGACCTCCACATCAATTCCCAGCCATTTTCAACCATGAAGCCATTCTCATGTGCTCCTTCTGCCTCCCCACCCCACCGCAGCTCCTTTTAATATATTGCCTTCTTATTCGAATGTAAGCTCTGTGGGAACAGGGATCATCTTGCTTGTATTTATTTCCCCCGTGCCTGACGCACAGTAGGAGCTTTTAATGAATGCTTTATCATACAGTCTGGAAGCAGACAGTAAGAACAGAAATAAAGTAGTATGCACCTGGAGAAGGTGGAGGAAGGAGAATGATAAAAACAAAAATGGCAGCCGGCCAACAATAAATTCTCTCTGGTTCTAATTTTGCTCAAGACTAGATCGGCTGCCCACACTCTGAAGGTACCATGGCTCCTCTCTAGGTAGGTGGATACCAGATGCTCCAAAAAGAGCTAAGAAGTTTCTTTTCCAAGTGAAATCAAGGGACTTGGTTTCTAAAGGATTTTTCTACTTTATGTCTCCTACTGCTGCCCACAAAACAGCTGATGAAAAAAAGAAAGCATATGGAATGTACAGTTGTCAGTTTGCTGCACGTTAGCAGGGCCTGGCAGATTAAAGCCAAAATGTACAGGGTTAGAAGTCATTCCGGACCCCAGTGGACACTCAGGTGACTGAGATGGACAAAGAGAAAAGGAAGAGATGGAGTTCTTTCCCTGAATGGATCTAGCATTTCTTTGGCATAGGATCCTCCCATGAAGAAATGCCCTCTACTGATGTAGGTCAGCACCTGCTGTGACTTCTAGTCATCGAATCACAGGGTCAGCATCGATTTAAGCTTAATTTCAGCTTATTCCATTAAATTAAGATTTAATTAATTTCGAAGATATCTGGCCCAATTCCCTCATTTTATTGCTTAGAAAGCCCGTGACTTGCTCAAAATCAATCAGTAAGCAGCAGAGACTACAAAATCCAGCACTGTTTTTCCAATATATCCCCCGTACGGTGGAAGCAGATGACCGAGGTTCAAATCCCACCCTGAGACTTTGGGCAACTCACTTAATCTTGGACCTTGGTTTTCTCATCTGTAAATGGCTTCTGAGGAATCCAGCCTTGGCTTATGAACTAAGAGGTGCCGGGGACAATGAGTCTAGGGCCACACAGCCAGCACTGTATCCTGCCTCTCTCTCATCATTCATAGCTCAGTCACTGTTTAAATGAAAGAATTTTCACATGGAAAAAAAAGAATCCCGTGTACAAGTAGGATTAGATGGCCACCGAGGTCCTTTCTGAGATTTGATAACTGGCTATTTTTGTATTTTTGTATCCCCAATACCCTAGTACTTTACTTTGACCTGGGTACGTATACAATGAGTGTAAACTAATTGTACCAATAGTAGAAAGGTGTCCAAGGACAGCTCAGCTCTTTGGTCCATTGGGAGCCAACTTTGACTTCATATACAATAGGTGCCTGCTACTCCCCTGCTAGTGTTCTGACCCACGGTCCCTACCACCCAGGCTTACACTTAGAGTATCACCTTTGATCCCTCCCTCTGTCCACCCTCATCCAATCGGTTGTTAAGTCTTGTCATTTCTACCTTGGTAGAACTCTCTTCCGGATGCCCCCTTCTTCTCCATCATCCTTTTCACTTCTGTTGTGATAATCTGCTCTTTGGTCTCCCTACCACAAGGCTCTCTCTGCTTCAAATCTTGCTCCACTTAACTGTCAAACTGCCCTTTCTAAAGCCCCGGTATTTCCACTCCACCTGTCAGTCCTTTTCCACACTAGGTACATGTCAGGTCATTCACTTGTCTGGACTTCAGTTTATACATCTGCAAATTAGGGAGCTGGACTGGATGACTTTTAGGGACCCTTCCTCTTCTAAAATTTCTGATCCTATGAACACCATCAGTGAAATACAAGGCTGTGATGCTCTTTTCTAAACTGAGGAGGAATTTGGATGTCAAATTGTAGTTGCTGTAGTAATAGTTGTTGTTGTTGAGTTACTTAGAAGCATCTGATGTTTCATGACCCCATGGACCATGGACCATGTTAGTCCTTTCCATCCTACACAACTTCCTGAAGACTCTTCATATTCGTGCTATTCTTCCCATAACACTCCATCTTCTGCCAACCCCTTCTCCCTTTGCTTTTAATCCATTGATCTTTTCCGATCTGGTGACCACTGTTGAGTTTTCCAAATCTGCCGCCATATTGAGTGCAATGCTTTAATAGCATCATCTTTTAGGATTTTAAATATCTCAGCTGGAATTCTATCCCTTATACTAGTCTTACTGGTAGCAATGCTTCCTGGAAAGGCTCACATGAACTGATGCAAAATGAAATTAGGGGAACATTGTACATAGTAACATCGATATTGTGTGATGATCAGCTGTGAAGGACTGAGCTTTTTTGTATAGTTTTCTTTTTTTTTCCTGAGGTAATTGGGGTTAAATGTCTTGCCTAGGATCACACATCTAGGAAGCATTGAGTGTCGGAGGTCAGATTTGAAGAAATCTTCACTGAAGGCAATGCAATATTATAGTCTCACAGGGATCCATTTTAAAGATATCTCCAAAAGGGGAGAACTTTAAAGGAATGACCAGGGTCATAAATGGTGCTTTTATTTTCCCTCTCCCATAAATGGCAACTGAGAATCTGCAAACGCCAACCAGTAAGCTTGCTTCTGTCAGTAAAATCTTTATGACATTTATGGGCATCCTTGGTGAATACATAAGGAAGGAATATGCAGGTTTTTCCAAATGATTTTCTATAGCAGATCATGTCATATGATTGATGGAAAATTCTCTTTATGTGAAAATTTCCCACTATAGAGAATATAATATCTTTCTTCCTACTTTGTTTTGGTTTTTTTTTGTTTTTTGTTTTTTTTTTTTTCCTACTTTGAATGGATTTTTAAAAAACATTTAGGAACTTTATTCTGAATGGCTTTTCTTCAGTAACATATCTCTGGTACTGAAATCACACAGGATTCTGGGAAAGGTAGGACTGCAAGATACTTTTGTCCAGCCATTAACAGCGAAAATGCAAAGCTGCGAAGGTGCATTTTCATCAGCTGATTCACAGAAGCAGTGTTCTCTATTGGGAAGGATGCTGGATTGGCTGACAGAGCTTCATTCAAATCTTAGCTCTCCGTCTGTGTTTGGACAAGTCACTGTACCTTAGGTTTCCTAAATCTTACAACGGGGGTGTCATGGCGCATAGAGGGTTGAGACTAAAGTCGGGAAAACTCATCTACCTGAGTTCAAATCTGCTATCACACTTTTTCTAGCTGTGACAGGATTTCCTGTCAATGGTAAGAGTCTCCAGATCTTGCCCAGATCTCCTGGGCAATCACGCAACTCCATTTGCCTTAGTTTCCTCATCTGTAAAAAGAGCTGGAAAAGGAAATGGCAAACCATTCCAATATCTTAGCCATGAAAATCCCAGAGGGGTCACAAGAGTTGGGGTCACTAAACAGCAACAATGAAGAGATTGTTCTTTCTCTTGTCCCTTGCACTTCTAAATGTCTACTTCTATGATCTATTGAAACCTCAGTTTGCTTACCTTTAAAATAAGAGGATAGGAGAACAACCAGGAGACCAGTATTATTTTTTTATTACTTTATTAAAGCTTTTATTTACAAAACATATGCATGGATAATTTTTCAGCATTGATCCTTGCAAAGCCTTGTGTTCCAAATTATCCCCTCCTTCCCCCCACCTCCTCCCCTAGATGGCAAGTAGTCCAATACATGTTAAATATGTTACAATATATATTAAATCCAATATATGCATACATATTTATACATTTATCTCACTGCACAAGGAAAATCAGATCAAGAGGGAAAAAAACTGCTAAAGAAAACAAAATGCAAACAAACAACCACAGAGAGTGAGAATGCTGTGTTGTGGTCCACACTCAGTCCTCTCTCTGGGTGTAGATGGCTCTCTTGTCACTAAACAGTTAGAACTGGTTTGAATCACCTCATTGTTGGAAAGAGCCAGGTCCATCAGAATTGATCATTGTATAATCTTCTTGTTGCCGTGTACAGCGATCTCCTGGTTCTGCTCATTTCACTTAGCATCAGTTCAGGTAAATGGGAGACCAGTATTATAAGATCACTGGAAATGGTGGGGTAGATGTTTTCAGACATTTGAAGAGCTGTCATCTGGCAGGGAATGAGACTCATTTTTCTTGACCCCAGAGACAGAATTAGGACTACTAGTAGGGTATAACCTGCAAAGACAGAGTTAGGTTGGATATAAGAAAAAAACTTCCAAATAATTAGAACTATATATAAAGGGACTGCCCTCAAATGTTCCCCGTTTGTCTTTAAGCAGAAACTATAGGGACAGTCAGGGAACTTGTCTTACAGTCACAAGATCTCCTTTGGATTTTGACTCTGCCCTGTCACATCCTCAGCTCCCCTCACCTCCAGCTCAAGAACTAGGATCCTTTTACCATTTCTGGAGGGGAGGGAGGGGTGTTAGCTGGTAGAGTAGATTCCTGTATGTGGGTCTGAGTGAACTGGCCTCTGAAATCCCTTCCAAATCTAATATTCTATGGCTCTATAACTAGATGCCTAAATCATCAGAATCCAAAGAGAAAGAGGATTTCCTGTCAATGGTAAGATTCTCCAGATGCTCTTTGTTGACAGATGGCATTATGCTGGTCAAATAATATTGTAAAACAGGGCCCCATCAGTGAAATCTAGAGTTCTTTGATCAAATAATGAGATAAGTGCTTAATAAATGGTTATTCTCATTTCCTATCCTATTTGAAAACGGTCAGGTGGCCATCCACACTAGAAAAAATAGTGTTGATTTTAAAAGGCTCTTACCCAGATAACAGCATATTATTGATCAGGCAGTTCATAGAGCTATTCCATCATTGTGTGGCTGTAGATGGAGGTGGATGTGACTCCGATCTTTGTGACTTTTGCCTCTCATCCTCAATTTTCTCCGTTGTAAAATAAGAATTTGGATTAAATGAATTCAGAGGTCTCATACCTCTGCTGCGTGGAAGGAATAAGCATTTATTACAGTGTATCAAGTGCTGGGGCAAAAGCTTTGCAAATATCTCATTGGATCCTTGCAACAGCCCTGGGAAGTAAATGCTCTTATTAGTCCCATTTTAAAGATGAAGAAATTGAGGCAGATGGAGGTTTAGTGACACAGCTATTGAGTGTTCGAGATCACATTTAAACTCGGGTCTTCCTGCCTCCTGGAGAAGGAAATGACAAACTACTCCAGGATCTTTGCCAAAAAAAAAAAAAACCCAAATGATGGGGTTGACCATAACTGAAATCTGATCAGTGATAGGCTTAGGGTCAGCGTTCATTTGTTGCCCTAACACCTAACTGCCTGTGTGATGTAATGGGTATCAGATAGGCTCCACAGATGGGCATTGAGCAGAGCCCAGGTCGGAAAAGGAACAGGATTCTGGGAGAGATCACCTTTGGACAAGTGGATAACACTCCCAATGCTGCCAAACTTCTTTGCCAGTGAAAAAGCCCATCTCTGTAACTCTAACATTCTCCCAAGGATGCTCTCTGCCTGTGAGTCATGGAACACGGTCTTAAGGGAATCAAAATTGCAGGTCACCCAGGGGGCAATGGAAAAATGAATGGTAGGCGTAAGTGGTCGGATGCCTATTACCGACAAGGACCTGGGCTCTGAATAGAATAAAAATGGGAGCATTGAGTATGTCTGAATGGCAGGGGAGGGAGGCCGCTCATTCAGGAAGATGGAGGGACAGTGGGTGACCAGCCTGAGAGCTATATTGGGCATGTGAAATGGTGCAAGAGCCAAAGGCTTGGTCCACTGGAGGCGTCTTCTGTGGAAAATTTAGAGAAAGAGGGGGCTAGAATTTCAAGGCTATGTGGCTGTGAGTCTGTCACAATCCACAGCATCAGAGGCAGTTCCCACACTAATGGGACCGTTTATTCATCAGGTCTGAATGATAAAATACATCCCTGATTGCTTCCATCCCAGGAACAAATGCCTTATAGACACAGCAATTTTCTTTAAGGATGTGAAGAGGGAGGTTTGGGTAAAGAGCACAGGAGTACATTCATTAAGTGCCTACTGGATGCTGGACACTGAGCCATGGCTGGGGAAAAACAATCAATACCTGGGTCTGAGAAGCTCACATATTGGGGAATGAGAATTTATGCCAACAGCGACATTAAAAGGAGAAAGAGTTCTGAAAGTCTGAAGAACTCTGATCGCTCCAATAACTAATGACAATTCTGGAGGCCCCAGGATAAAATGTGTTCTTCACCCCTTGAAAATGACATCCTCAAGATGTAGAATGAGACAGACATTTTTGGACCCAAACAGTTTGGATGGTTTGGGGTTTTTTTTTTTTAATTTGGTCATGGCTTAGAAAGAAAAGACTTAGCAAAGGATGATCCATCAGTCAACTAGTTTTTGTTAAGTGCCTACTATGTGCCAAGGCAAGGCAAAGGGGAAGGAAAAAAGGGAGGGAGGGAGAAAGGAGAAAGAAAAGAAGGCATGGAGGGAGGAAGGAAGAAGGAAGAAAAGAAGGCATGGAGGAAGGGAGGGAGGAAGGAAAGAATGAAGGGAAGGAGAAGGGAAGAAAGGGAGGAAGAAAGGAAGGGAAGGAAAGGGAGAGAAGAAGGGAAGAAAGAGAGAGGGAGGGAAGGAAGGAGAGAGGGAAGGAAAGAGAGGAGAAGAAAAAAACAACTTTTTTAAATGCACAGACAATAATGGAAGAAAGATAAGAATCACAGAAAGACAGGACAGCTTTGAAATTTATATCTTGAGTTTATTTATATATTTAAAAAGAAAAGCAAATTGTATGTGATCGAGGACCACCATTTCATGTACAACACTTTTTTTCTCTGTAAATGGAAATGTTCATTGTATTTGGTATTCATTAAATTCTGAATCTCTTAAAGTTCTTTTAAAAAGTTTAATTCTAAACAAATAATCAAAAAATAAACTGTATTGGGAATATACACCATATAGGAAAATACCTGCTAAGTTGATGCCAAATCATAAAAATTAATTTCAAGAAGGAAGAAGAATTAATAATTGGATGAGGTGGAGCAGAATCAGTAAAGTAGACTTCTGGATTTCTGAGGGCCGCCAAATCCGCCAACACTCCCCTGTTCAGTCTCTGGTATCTTCTCTTCTTTATGTACTGGCTATATGACCCTGGTAATGTCACTTCTCAGAGTTCCAAGGGATATAAGGCTGTAAGAAAGAGGCATTGGTGGAGGGAGCTCCTTAATAGGAAATCTCTACATTGATGAAACTACAGGTCTAATAATATGTAATTTATTATTATATAGCATATATATTGTATCATGTATTTATCATATAATAAGTAATATACTATTATATTTTTGTTTACTTGTATATGTATGCACTAAGTACTGGTCATACAGAAACAAAAGGGAACTAAGCCCTGCCCTCAAGGGGTTTACATTTCACTGAAGATTGACAAATAGATATAAATCGTGTCCAAAATTAAAGCTAATGTCAATTAGAGAACATTTAATGGGGAGGATCAGGCAAGACCTTGTGTAGGATTTTATTCACAATTCCTGGAAGAATTCTGTGGATTCTAGGGGAAAACAAAAGTGAATTGAACACGAGGCAGCACTATTTATACAAAAACCTGGAGGTGGGAGATTGAACCACAGCTAGAAAGGTTTGAGTAGAACTTGTTGTTCAGTCATCTCAGTCATGTCTGACTCTCCATGACCCCATTTGGAATATTTTTGGCAAGGATGATGTGGTTTGCAATTTCCTTCTTCAGCTCATTTGACAGATGAGGTAAACTGAGGCAACAGGATTAAGTGACTTGCCCAGGGTCACAGAACTAATAAATGTCTGAAGTCAGCTTTGAATTCACAAAGATGAGTTTTCCTGACTCCCCCAGCATTCTATGCTCTATGGTATCACCTAGCAACCTCTGACTAGAGCAAAACAGAGACTAATAAAAAATTAGATTAAAAAGTTAAATGGAAATCAGGAACTTAAACACCAAGCTAAGCATGTGTATTCTATCTTAGGGAGAATAGGGAGACACTGAAGATGGTTTAGTTGTTGGGGAGAGTGTGTGTGACATGATCAGATCTACATTTTAGGACTTGGCAAGATGCTGGGAGTTGATAAAGTTGACAGCAAGAGTCTGGAGGATGGATTGGAGAAAGAAGAGCCTGGAAACAGAAAGACAAATTAGGAAGTTAGCGTAAGAGCCCAGGGGAAGAAAAAGTAGGAAAAATTGTCTCTAAACTGAAGAAATAAGGACAGATGTTTCCTCACCTGCATCTTTACTGACTTCTAGTCCATTGATTTAGATGACGTGGGCAAGAAAATCACCTAATTTGATGAGCACCTGCCTGCCTCAAAAAGCTAATAAGAGCCTTGCTACAATTAGGCTTTAAAAATCCTTCAAGTTTCTTGAAATATAATAATTGTACCAACACCAAATATCATGCTGGTATAATTATTTTACTTTATTCAAACGTCTTCGGTTTTTTCCTGTCAAATACTATTCATGCTTCACAGATTATACAATTTTTATAGAATATACACATATTCATTTGGGATTTGGACAAGTAAAAAGAATTTTAAAAATAGGTAAATCTATTTTCTGAAGCTAGAACACAGCTGGGGTTTTGAATCCTCCACATTTGTGATTGGGGAAATGAGGCTTCATCTCGCTGTTTGGACATGTTCTTGTTGATACCATAAGTTATGAAGGAAATATTGTGTAAGTCATATGCATGTCTGGGGAAAAGCTTCATTGGGATGTAGACATTGTTCTCATAGCTATCTCAGCCCGCTGACAGATTGTGGAGGGAGTTTGAGGGACTATAACCTCTCACTCACATCCAGAACCAAGTTGGAGCAGTGAATAGGGTTGAAGGACAAGCTGAGAACATGGTAGTATGGACCAATTGTTGCTCTAGATCAAACTGGCAGTAGCAAGAGCCATACCAACACATAAGGCAGTAGGGGCTATCTCCGAACCATAAGTGGTCAGCCTGTTGCTCTGCTGAGTGTAGTAGTCAAGGCAAGAGGCCCAGAAGTCAAGAGAACTGGGTCTATTCTATAGCCCTGTTTAAAAAAAAAAATCTGTTCCATTAAGTAAGAATTGATTATACCAGTAAATAAAGGGCTGGTTCAGGATCAAGAAGACCCAAGCTCCAGGCTGTGTGACTTTAGACATGTCATCCAACTTCTCAGGCAACTAAGACTGTTGTAAAACTGTTGTCGACCAGCATTGATGGAGTGTTTCCTCCCCAAGGAAACCAAATCATTGGTCTGATCAATGTAGCAGGTGCTGGAAACCCAAAGGCCGAAAGGAAAATAGTCTAGTCCTCAGATGCTTACGTTCTAGCATCAAGAAAGGAAAGTAAATAAATTTTAATGCAAATTGATTTGAGAAGTGATCATAAATAAGTGGAGAAGAAAGCAGAGTTATTTACCTTTTTTATATTAATTTTTAAAGTAGATCCCAAATTTTATAACATCCTGCCTGAATGAAATCTTTTGGATAGAGATATTGGCCAAAAGATTATATGTCTGACTGACTTCATTAAAACTTTTGAACCCCTTATAAACCTAAGCCTGAAATGGGCCTACACAGGGAAACCTCAGTTACCTCAGACCCCCATTCTCTTCCTATTACCATTACTATCCTCTTATTTTAGACATAGGAATCCATCCACATGGGAGCAAGACTTCTGAAAGTTCCATATGTATTTAGGTATAACGGTGCTAAAAAATCATTTTAGAATAACATTGAAATAAAAACCTAATTTCTAGCCATTCCCTTAGACAAAATATCCATAGGATTGATTTTCTAGCAAAGCAATTCTTCACCTTTTTTGTGTTGTAAACCCTTTGGAAATCTGATGACATCTAAGGGCCTCTTCTTAGAATCGTATTTTTAAATAATCAAAGGAAAGGTTAAATTTCTCTTAGAGTCGGATGAAAATAAAGGCAGTTGTTGAGGCAAAATGATACATACAATAAGCCTTCAGGGGCAAGCTGAGTCTTTTTTTTAAATGAAAGACAATTGAGTTCCTGGTACCAAGTTGAGCCAGTGGTTTATCTATGATCATTCTTTCTCTTTTCTTTTTCCAGGTGATTTCAGCAAATAAGAAGATCCAGCATGATTACTGACCCATGACTCCCAACAGTATGTCAGGTACCTACCTCTATATGTCTTGGATGTTGATGACATTTGTGTTGTCTGTAGCTTTGTCTGCCTTTTAATGCTGTCTAAAGTGAGTCTTGGGACTTGAGAAAGGTGACAACAGTCTCAGGGCCATTACTTCCAAGGCAACAATAATATAGTGGGACCCAATGGAACCTCCCCCACAAGGGAATCCCCATTTCCGAGTAGAATGGGCATCCGAGAGTCTCACCCAATGCTTGAAAATGGTGCCCCTGGGTATAATCAATGAAGTCTTTGAATTTTCAGTTATGTAGGCAACTTGACAACACAAAGTAAGTACTTTTGAATCCTAGCAAGTACAATTTTCTATTAAATTTCTATTAAAAATATGTCCAAATTAATAAGGAAAGATAGCAAAGCATGGTGGGTAAATGGGTCTTAAAGTCAGAAAGGCCTGGATTCATGTCATACCTCTTGGGCAATACCTGGATGATCACAGGCTAGGTATTTCACCTTGCTGTGAGCCTAAGTAGCTCTCTCATTCTTTATACTACAAATAAGTTGCCAAATTCTATTGATGAGGAGTTTCTGCACTGGAAGTTCATGATATTCTGTAAAGGAAGAAAGGAAGAGAAAGAGGGAAGAAGGAAGGAGGGAAGGAAGGAAAGAAGGAAGGAAGGAAGGAAGGAAGGAAGGAAGGAAGGAAGGAAGGAAGGAAGGAAGGAAGGAAGGAAGGAAGAAAGGTGGAGAGGAGGGGAAGAGAGGAGAAAAGAGAGGAAGGGGAGAGGGAGGCAGAAAAGAAATCCTGGTTTGTGTGTAGTGGACTTTTAGCAGCTGTCTATATTGCCTATCTCCAGTCTCAGTTCTGCCAGTAACTGAAGACCCCATCACTAGAGAAGTAGAGGACAGTATAGTTTTCAAGTTTCAGTGTCAGCTTCTCACCCAAAGCTGCGCCTGAATCCCTTTTTGTGGCCATGTGCTCATCTGATACCTTAGTTCTTTCAGACCCCTGGAGTCAATTTCAGAAAAGATAACTAAATATGAACTCAATTTATTCTTTACATTTGGTAGCCCCCAAATGTTCCTGTATCTTTGTCAAAATGAGCAGGTTACTCTTTTACTATTGAAGGATGGTGAAATAAGGTAAAAATCACTTATAAATGCTGAGTTTCAGGGGATGACAAATGGCAGATGCTGGAGAAAGTAATTAAATATGAGCATGAACACAAAGTAACCCAAGAGAGTGTCAATAGAATAATTGTTCATAAACTTATCTTCATAGACTGATAGCGCTTGGACCTTGCTACTTTGTGGTCCTGCTAATGTTTTTCCATTGCTTGTCCCACAAACAGTTCTTAGTGGTAAATAAGGTCAGGGCGTTGTATGAAAGCATTTCCCTTAAAATACAAGTTCTTTGAAGGGATCAGAAAGGATCTGAAGAGGAATTTTCTTGAAAACGCATCATTATCATCAGCTTTGCATGGATAAGTCTAGTCAGTCAATTGATCTATAAGTCTTTATTAAGCTCCTAGATGCTTAATAATAAATACTTAGTGAATTCATTTAAAATGTAGCTACTGTAGCAAAGTAATCTGAACATAGTAGATGCTTAATAAATGAGTTGGAGGTTGGATTACATTGGGTTGGGTTGGGATGGCAAATAGAGCTAGTGAAGTGCCTTGCAATTATAATGTAGGACAGAATGAATTAATTGGTTGGGGGTTAGGGTTCTGATCACAGTGGTAACTCCAGTGGGAAATGGTCGGGGTAGTTTAGCTAAAATGGTTCCCAACATCTCCTCCTACCTGGTAGTCAAGAGAAAGGATCCAAGGCCTTCCTTCAAACCATTACAATATACGGTAGGGTGTTAGCAAAAAAGAGGCAAAGACTTGGGGAGCTCAAAAATATCAGTTTCCTAATATCTAAATAATTTATCCCAGGTTTCATCCCCTTTCTCCCAGGTCTTCAAAATACCATCCACTGTCTCTTCTCCAGGGCAGTTTTCCTAGTAAAGAAAGAAGTATTTGTGTGAAAACAGACCTGTAGTTTTTCTCAGTTTCTCAACTGACATTTTTAGGTAAATAATTTGCACATTTCTTTTACCTGGTGAATCTTAGGTGTGAGTTGTTTCTGTGTTGATAAGTAGAGTTTATTGTTTACTTTTACTTAAAAAAATAAAGATGGTTTTCCATTCACTAATTTAAAAGGTTCTAGACATCATCTGCCCAGAGCCATGCTTAGAAATGTCAATTACCAGACATATGAATTGCCCTGGGCTCCCGATTTAAGGCAACCCATGGCCGTGGTCAGTGGCGCAGAGAGAAATCACGTAATCAGTCAAAGATTCTGAGGCTCCTAGACAGGCAGTCCTTTCTTCTACACTTATGTGTACACATGCACACACACAAACACACACACCAAAAATACATTTTTGGTAGCTGCTTTAGGGACTCTTTCTTGGTGTCTATCTTATCCCAATTCCATCTGAATAAACTAGAGAGGAGAAAAATGATACGTGAAAAGGAGTGACTACTAAGACATACTCAACAAATGGGATTCCTTTTTGTGTAAGTATTGGACTAGAAGGCCACCGAGGTCCCTGGCTACTCTCAGATTCTATTATTCTGATTATCCAGCCTTTGTGGAGGGATCCAGGGAAGAGAGACCCTCCTGAGAAAGCTAATTCTATTTTTATATCTCTAATTATTAAGACATTTTTTCCAGATCTCAAGCTTAAATGTGTTAAAGTTCCTATTGTTCAGGCAGAGAGGTATGGAAAGTTACATTCATTTCTCTGCTGGTTGGTTTAGCTGTTCTTCGAAGGTCAGGGAAGCAGGAAAAAAGTCATTATAAATAACTGTAGCATGAAGACAAAGGACATCAGTAAACCATAAAAAAAAATTATAATAATAAGGGAGGGCAAAAGTATAGAGTGTTATCTGCCCCATGCCCCCTAACTGTTCCTACAGTAAACTCAGCTGTGTTGAGGAATTTTGGCAAGCAGAGGTTATGGATGAAACATATCTGGAGCACTGATGGTGAAGAAGAAACAATTGGAATTATGTCAACAAAAATATCATTGGTAAATAGCCATGAAAACATTCCTTTAAGTTCTTTTAAACTTTCACTTTAGGTAGTTGTGGGTTCTTTCCCACACTGATTTCCTCTAGAATCTTAGAGTTAGAAGGACCTTCTCCTCCAGAGGCCATCTCATCCAACCTTCACCCAGTGTTTAGCACAGTGCCCAGCACAACACTGAATGCTAAAGAAATGCTATGACTTGGCTACCAGGAAAAAAAAATCCCATCTGTGACATACTTCAGTCCTTTTCTTTCTAGATGGCTCAGATCATTGGGAAGCGTTTTCCCCTAAAATTAGACCTTTTCTCTGTAACAGTTTACCCGTGGTCCTAATTTTGTCCTCTAGGACCAAGTAGAATCAGCCTAACCCTTTTTCCAGATGACAATCATCAAATAACCTGAAGAAAGCTATCAGAGATGTCCTTCCCAACAGGCCCTCTTTCCTAATTAAACATTCCCATTCACTTTAAGTCTGCTCACGTGGCCCTTTACTGTCCTTGTTGGCCATTGTTAGGTACTCTCACAGCTTATCAAAGCTGTTCCTAAAATACATTTCCCAGAACTAAACACTAGATTCTAGATGTGACCTGAAAAGAACAGGACAGTTGAATAGAATACAGCTGAAGTATAGTACTTAAGGCTACTTTTAAAACTCTTTCCCCATATTTTTATGTTTTCTTTTCTTTTCCTTTTTGACAAAAAGGAGAAAATAATAGGAAGAAATGTCAACGATTTCCCCACCATTTCATCTTTAGATCGTTTTTGTAAGTTTTATTTTTTACTTTAAACTTAAATACAGAACTAGAAGAGAAAAAAAAATTGCTATGTTCTCAGCAGAACTAAGAGGGAATTCAATACAAAACAAACAATAAAATTCCATTTCAAGAAAATCTATATAAAAATATTACACATTATTTTCAAGGCTGTTCAGTTTTTTCCTTGCTTGTAGGTTTTCTTTTGTTCTCTGCTGTATACTTTTAACTTTAATTTTCCCTTTCCTCCCCACCCACCCCCCAGGCCTCTATCTCCACCCTAAAGAAGGCTATAATTAAGTGTGGATAGATACATATATAGATAGAAATCTATAAACATCCACATATACACTCCCACATATATGTAATGCCGTACTATGTCTCTTTCCATGCAAGTAGATGCATTTTCCTTCATAAATCCAAGTCTTTCCATGTTCTTCTAAATCAACCAGCTCATCATTTCCTATACCACAGCAATATTCCAATCCAGTTACATCCCACCTGGGAGACTGTCTATGAAAATTTTTCCCCCAATTTTCTGCATTCTTTCTAGAGGCATAAGTTTTATTTATACAAGAAAATTTTAATTTAAAAATAATCAAAATTATTCATTTTTTTACTTCAACAATAATCTCACCTTGTAATATAGTTTAAAGTCTGATACTGCTGAATCTGCTTTCTTTACATCTTTTTCCCCTGGTTTCTTTGAAGTCCCTGACCTTTTCTTCCTCCATATAAACTTTGTTGTTATTTTTTCTAACTCAGTAAGATTTTTTTCCCAATAATGTAATTGGGATATCATTGAATAAATGGATTAATTAGATAAAATTGTCACTTTTTATTATATTGATTATACCTACTCATGAACAATAAATATTACTTCAGTGATTTAGATCTGACTTTATTTGTATAAAAGTGTTTTAAATCTTTATGTGTCTGTTTTGGCAGGTATACTCTCAAGTATTTAATACTATCTAATTTTAAATGGTCTAAAACAATATTAAGTAATATTTTTCTCTGACATTTTGCTCTGACACATAATGTAGTTACTCTATTTTTGTCTTATAATTAAATCTATTTTCAGAGTTTTTTTTAATGAAATAATAAATTGGGATTACAGTTTGGAGCCAGCCACTCAGACTCAGATCACAGTATCATTTTGAAAACTACCCTATGACTGCTTGCCATCTTGGGGGGGGGGGGGAGGGAGGGAGGGGAAAAAACGAAACATAAGTGATTGCAAGGGATAATGCTGTGTAAAAATTATCCTGGCATGGATTCTGTCAATACAAAGTTATTATTAAATAAAATTAAATTTTCAAAAAAAAAGAAAAAGAAAACTACCCTATGGAATCCAATCGTTTTTTCTCTCCCATGCTATTTTTTTTTTATATCAACCACAATATCAATTCCATTTGGTGATCGTGACAAAAAAGAAAAGTCGTGGCCAATTTCAGTTTTGATTGAATTCCACTATTCTCTAGGACACTCAGAAATATCAGAAAAGAGGATAAGTCAGTATTGTAGAAGTTAAATATTAATAATTAGAGGAGAAGGCACTGATTCTTTTGTAAAAGTAGAAAGCCCAAGTGGTTATTCTAGCCACAAGAATTTCTAGGAAATCAATTTCATTTTCTCAGTAAGACATAGGAAGGCACTGGTACTTTAGGTCCCCAATTTGCCCAAATAACAAATGAAAATTATGTTCCTGTTGATAAATCATCTGGATGAATGGAGCTTTGCTTCAGTGACTCACTCAAAGTGACAATGGTCATATGTGACCATTACTTCTTAGAGAGGATTAATTATTGTGTAATGGCAGCATTTCCTCCACAAATGAAACTTCTGCATCCCTGGTAGGAGGAAAGCACTTTGTAACCTTTCAACACTTTAGAAATATGAGTCATCATATCTCGATGACTAGTCATGATAGACCCTGTACTCCCCACCCCTATCTCAAACATGTATCTCAGAAAATTCCTCCAACTTTTGCAGCTCACGAGCTCCCACTGACAAATTTGTTTATTGACATTTAGTCAAAAGATATAGCCAAAAAAAAAAAAAAAAAGTGACAAGAAAAAGAAAAAAAAAAAAAAACAAAACACCCTCATCTTCAGCCCAGGTTAGGGCAACTCATACTTCCAAAGTGCAGTCCCAAATAGCAGGGAAAAGACAGGTTCCTACCCATTCAAGGAAAAGGTATCAGCTCTGGAATGTATAGTCCAAGGCTGTTTTAGCTCTTTTGTGCCTTTTACCCCTGGCCAGCTAGCTATAGAATTCCCTTGAGCATTTTAATGTTTGTTTCTGAACTGATTTTTCCTAGGAGTGCCTCAGAATAAACTCTTATTTGTGCTGTGGTTCAAAAATTCCTATCATAACTTTGGGTCAGAAGCCTGGGTCCCCTCCAAGCATTTCAGGAACTCTGTTTAACAACACTGCAAAGGCACAGGATGGACCTGTTGTGAAGGGCTTCTTTTCAACTCCCATAATGCCCCCTGGTTGCCATGAAAGTCAATTCAGAAGAATGAATAAGGAGGACTAGATGGAGCTAGATGGGGGAGTTGGCAACCTCTGCCCTACTTCCTACCAGAATCCCAAATGCTATACTCTCTACATTACTATTATTATTTTATGGGTGTCTTTAGCCATCACCTGGTCATCAGCATTCTCATAACAAGCTTGTCAGAAGCTAACTTAGTCCTCAGATAGACTCAAAACATTGTCCCATATTAATGAGTACTATGACAAAAACTATCCCTGAAAGAATAATACTATATGCTAAGAATTTTGTTCTTATTCTTAGAGATTTGTATGGAGTAGAAAAATGAATGAGAATTTTAGTGATAATACAATAAGGGATGTATAAGTAGCTCTTCCAGCTTGTCTCTAGTAAATGTTCCATGAAGATAGGCTTGTATGTTTCTATCTACATGTAAACAAAGTTTAACTCTTGCCTCACTCTCTGAAGGCCATTTGGGTTATATCTCTCTCCCCATCTCTTCTGCAGTATACTGAGGGAGTTGCTGGGAGTTTATTTGTTCTACTATTGACTAGATTTCCCACCATTTGTGTTCCCTCCATTTTAGGGGCCCAATGAGTAGCACCCCAGTGCCATTTAAACACTTAAAAGTCAGATTGGCTTTTACAAAACAATTTTTTATTAGTAAATATTTACTTTATTAGTATAACAAGAACATTTAAACATTTCCCTCAATAATTAAGGGGTGTAACCCTCACTCACACAGAGACTATCTCAGTTTTTGGCCTAAGAGAAATTAGTTCACAATTTATCTCAGTTCCTATGCACACCATTAGTTATGCCAAATGCCAACTCCAAAATCACACTGGGCTAATGTCTTAGTTCTCAGGGTTTCCCAAATAGACTTGCAAAAAACATCCTGCCGAATTCTGGGCTCTAAAAATCTCCATGACTCTTCCTATATCTAGAACCGAAAAGCACAACAAAACAAGACCAGAATCTCAAGTCCATTAGGAGGAGCCACAGGTCCTCCCCCTTTACTACATAAATACCTGCAATAATAGAAATCCTTTTCCCTGAGATGTACCAGCAAGAGACAGCCTGTCTCAATCAGCTAATGATATCTACTTGGTCAACAGAAAGAAGATGTTCCCAAGCACAAAGTAGACGACCATAATTGTTCATTCATGTGCCAGTTCTCCTCGTTCCCAGGAACAGCTCCCAAGAGCCTCTCACATGGAGTAGTGCTATTTTAGGTGGTCTGGGCATGTGGCAAACCCTGGTTACATTCACGTCCCCAGTCCCTAGCACAGTGTCCTGCACATATAGGTGTTTGTTGAACTGAAAATTTGCAAAGTATTTTATATGCATTTTTTCTCATTTGAATCCTACAACACCCCTTAGAGGTAGATACTACAGGTTTCAGCCAGAATTGCCCACAGTTACTTCATGTTGGAATAGGGATTCAAATTAGGTCTCCTGGCTTCACGCCCAGTATTTTTTTTTTCTGCATTCTTGCTGCGTCTCCAGTAACACAGGTCATCAACAAGGCAGAACATTATCAGCCTAGTTCACAAGTAGCAAAATGTAGTGTGTACACAATAGTGCTGGGAGTTAGAATCAGAAAGGCAGGTTAACCACATCACACAGGACATGTGACAACCTCTCTGAGCCTCAGTTCCCCGCAAGTGCAAAATGAGGGAGTTGGACTGAATGACATTCAAGATCACTTCAAGCTGTATATCATTAATCTTATGAGCCTAATTTTTGAGAGCATCCAAATTCTGTTTGCATTGACCATTCTTAACTATTTCTGTGCATCTCCTTTTTAATTTATTCTGAATGAATAGAAGATCTTCCTGTAGCCTTTGGTTATTCTTTTTATTAATTTTTAATGCTCTGGGACCTGATGACATATTTAATGGTAGAAGTTAATGCCTATTGTATGAGAATATCCCTTCTTCAAAGGCTCCAAAACTCTTTAACTACCTTCTCCTCCAACTGGACCATCCTCCTTTGGTCACTCTCTCACAACCAGAAGAATTAATTTATTGAAGTGTTTACTCAAATTTTCCCACTTGCAAAACTTGATAATTCTATTTACTGTCTATTTAGTAGACATCTAACCCTTTTATTAAATAGGCAGTGTTTTGCTTATATTGCAAGCCCATAATTGATATTTGCTTCATAAATCCCAGGTATGCTATGTGACTGGGCAAGTCACAACTTCATGGACCTTAGGTTCTCATTGGTATAGCAGAAATAACAAGGCCTACACTGCCCACATCACAGGCATGTTATGAGACTCAAGGAAGACTATCTATGTGAAATGTTTTGTGAACTTTCAAGTCTTCTGTGGGCATCATCATCGTTATTATTCATTGTTGTTCTCATCTTAACATTCTACAGAATTCCCATCCAGGCGATCGGAAAAGAAGTCAACATATTATGGTCATTTATTTCTGTCTAATGTTCAATGGGTTCTTGCCTACATGGATGAAATAACGGCTCTTTATCACTGAATGAAGCGATGGGGACATAAGTCCTGCTTTTCTTGACATATAGTAGGTGCTTAAGAAGTGCTTTTTCTAGCTATCTTTGTTATCTCTAGTTCTATGTCTATGTCCATCTCTTTATCTATTTCTATCTCGTCTATCTCTATCCATCTCTATTTGTATTTCTGTCTATATTTATAGCTATCTATTTCTGTCTACATTTATCTCTATTTATTTGTCTTATTTTTATCTCTCTCTATCTCTCTATCTGCCTATCTTTGTTTATCTCTCTCTTGCTCTGTTTATCTATCTCTGCCTCCATCACAAAGTCTATATGTCTTTATTTCTAGCCATATCTCTCTGTTTATCTAATTCAACCTATCTAGCTCTATTTCTATCATTCTCTATCTCTGTCTATCTCTGTTTATCTGTCTCTGTATAATTCTATCCATATCTATCTGTTTATTTATCTATCTTTATTTCTATCTCTGTTTATCTCTGTCTATTTCTATCTAAATCTGTCTCTGTTTATCTATTTCTATCTCTGTTTATCTATGCCTACCTGTTTCAATTTCTGTCATCTACATATCTACATATCTTTATCTGGTTCAGTCTATCTGTATCTCTCTTTATCTCTATCTGCTTTCTATTTGTTCATCTGTCCACTCATCTCTCTATTTATTTATCTACTTCTGTCTCTTTATCCTTATTTCTATCTGTTGATGGAGGCATTTTGAAAACATTCTTGGAAAGATTCCTAAAGCAGACAGGCTGATGGGGATGATATGAACTTCATCTTGGTCCCAAGTGATTTTAATTTCATCTACTAGAATTCCACATTTCTAGAGCTTTTCAGCTCATATTATTTGGAAGTTATCTGCAGTCATTGTCATCATCATACTTGTGATCATCATCCCCTCGTTCTTCTCCTCTTTTGTCAGTGGGGTTTCAATCGCGCAAACCTGGAACAAGTCCTGGACTTTTGGACTTTCATATTTATGTTCTACACACTCTAACCTGGGGGAGGATATGATGCTGCTTTTTTGTAACTAAATATGAATTCTGTTCTGTAGAAGCAATGGCGATGAGCTGATCTCATAAATTTTAGAAGGAAGAAAAGCAGCCTTGAATGTAATCATTCAGCTGTCAAGCCATAGAGATCAATAGAAATGGGGAAAGTGTTCACTTTGCTTGAAATGAAATTTACAGCATGTATGAATTTTAGAAAAGGCATTTCATTGACAAGGACTTAATCGCACAACAATTTGGATTACAAATAATTGATTTGTTCAGCACCAACAATAGTCACACGTGCAGGGTAGACAAAGCTGGGATCTGTCTTCAGAATGCAGTAGCTGTGTGGCCAGGGCTAGCCGAGTTGCCTGATGAGGCTTGTGAAGAGGGATTTTCCAATAAAGTTGCTGGCAGACAGGACTGGCAAGGAGGGCTTTCCAGATCCCGAATGAGGCATCCAGGTTGGGCTCCACCCATGACTGGATCCCTCACACAGACAGAGGATAGTTTTCCAAGGGAATGGAGATAGAGCTCACTGGGACCTGGTCAAATCTCGAAGTTGGGTGCTTCTCCGAGCTGGAGATGAGCTGAATGGAATCATTCCCTGCCTCAGGTCCAGACTCTCACATCTCTTTTGTTTGTCTGAGGAATCCTTTAATGAAGATCCACTGGATTATTTTATACGAATAGCTTTTATGAAATGTCTCTTTACCCGGGACCTTCTCCAGTCTGATGGTTTCTAAGAGTAAAATCTCTCCCAGAAGAGACCTAGTGAGAAAATCAAGAAATGGCCTAGTACAGGGCAGCTGGGTCAGCTGCACTTGGCTCTGACATTCCCTGGCCCAGTGGTAAGTCAAATATGTTCTAAGGCTTTGAAGTTAAGAGAAATTATCCTCATTCTTATCTCTCTGATTAATTGCTTGTGTCTACTTTTGGATTTCATAGCTACATTAGTGTTGTATAATTACCATGTTAATTTGGATATAACAGGCCTAAATCTGAGACCACCTTGGTTTTTTTGTTTGTTCTTTTTTAAGAGAAATTGTGTGTGTATGTGTATAAAATATATATACTGTATTGTATCAGGTAGAAATTTAAATGTTAAAATGTTTGAAGTTAGAAGTAAGGAAGATCCTATGATAGGGTACAAAAAAATCATCTCTAGAATTAGAAGGTTCATATTCTAGTCCCACCTCTGATCTTATTTGTTAGATAAATCATTTAATCCCTCTAGGCCTCAGTTTCCCCATCTGTAAAATAAAAGACCTAGACTAGATATTACTTGCGCTCCTGCTACTTCTAAATCTATGACTCTTTGGGTAATGACCTAGTTTTCTGTTATGGTGCTGGTCTTATTCATCATCACTGTGACTTTAGTTATATAATTTTATATCTCTAAGAGTTTGTTTTCCTTATCTAGAAAATGAGAGCTTTTGACCAGATGAGCACTAAGGTGCTTTTGTGTTCTAAATCTGTGAGATACATGAAGAATCATGTTTATATCAAGTACCTTGGTAGGTCAGAGAAAGAAAAAGAAACTACCTCCTTGGCAGTCTAGTATGAGATAAGTTTGTACTCTGTCCCAAAATATTGACTTCCCGCTGTTGGAAATTGTACTAGCTAAATATTTATTTGGGTTAATCAACCTCCTTTAGTCTAGAAGGCTTAAGTCTAGTCATTAATATGATAGCATCAATGAATGTTCTCCGATTATTTTCCTCCTAACAGTTAAAAATCAGTCACAGACAAGTTAGGGATCTGAGGATAGTGCCCCTCAGGTGCTGCAAACATGAGGCTTTGGACATACCAAATGGAGGGCACCATGAGGATGGGAGCTCTTGGGGGAAGAGAGGAAATAGATTATAGAAAGGAATGGGAGAACTTTCCTAAGACAAACTTCAAATGGACTTAGGATTTTGCCCAGGGATTACCTTTCTAAATATTGGAACCATAGATTTGGACGTGGAAGTCACCTGAGCTCACATTATCAATGCCATCAGATGATGAGTGAGGAAAGTAAGCTGAGAGTGGGAAATTCCAAGAGGTAATGATGAAAGAGACAAGATTCAAATCCAACTACTCAGGTCCTTCTGTCCATGACACTGGGCCCTCTCCTACCAGCCCCATGTGTGTTTTAAGATATTCTCAGAAAAATTAGCTTAGAAAACAAATCTATTTTGTAAAGTAAGTGTACCTGGCTATCCTGGACCACGAGATTCAGGTCACTTGGTATTGGTGATCCCTTTCCTCCCAGAGCATCCCTTCTATCTGTCCTATCCCATCCTCTCTCCATAGGCACTGAGGAAAGCAATGTGACATCCCAATGGAATCCTGTACTAAGATTCAGGAGGACTTGTGTTCAAGTCCATAATAATGGAGGTTAAAACTTTGCAGAGCTCTTTCTGTATGTTCTCTCATGTAAGATAGATATTCCAGAGTATCCCAAAAGTCTTAATATCATTTAATACTTTAATTGCTTTGGGAACTTTGGGAACACCTCCTATTATGCTCATTTTATAAAATAAGAAATAACCTTGAAGATAATTTCACACAGCTGGATATCAGAGTTGGGATCAAATCCAGATTTTTCTGACGCCAAGTCCCACATTGTATCGACTGGCTATTTCACCTGGATACTCTGGAGCTCAAATGATATAATCATGTGGAAACAAGCTTTGTTAAAGGCCCAGACAGTTCGGCCTTAGACAAGACCTGTATCCAAATCTCCACTTCTGATACCTGTTAGCTGTGTGACCCTAGACAAGTGAATCACTCTCTTGGTACAACAGGTGGCTCAAAACTGTGAGACATGGAAGAGCTGCTGGGCTGTATCTGTGGAAAGACTTTCCATAGCAGAAGTTCCACAATACTTCCAAAACAACGAAGTAAATAGTAGTGGTTTACATTATCATTTCCACCCAAGTTGCTCCCAGAACTTGAGGCTGAAGAGTAAGAAGGTGCGTTGGATGAAGCTGTTGTTGGGTCTGGTCCTTATTACACACACGGTTACCATTTGACAGTAGCTGTGACTTAGCTAAGAACATGTCAGAGGAGGAATGGTTGTTTTTTCAGTTTTAGTTTTTCTTTTTTTTTTTTTAAATTTTTATTTAATAATTACTTTATATTGACAGAACCCATGCCAGGGTCATTTTTTTTACAACATTATCCCTTGCACTCGTTTCTGTTCCGATTTTTCCCCTCCCTCCCTCCACCCCCTCCCCTAGATGGCAAGCAGTCCTATATATGTTAGATATGTTGCAGTAGATCCTAGATACAATACATGTTTGCAGAACCGAACAGTTCCCTTGTGGCACAGGGAGAATTGGATTCAGAAGGTAAAAATAACCCGGGAAGAAAAACAAAAATGCAGATAGTTCACATTCGTTTCCCAGTGTTCTTTCTTTGGGTGTAGTTTTAGTTTTTCTTTGGAAAAATCGCCCTCCATTCAGACCAAAACTGTCTCACTTGAAGATAAGGGACCAGGTACCCCTTCTCCCACCAAAGGAAATAGCTTCAGGGCCCAGGATGCCCCTGGCCAAGGATGCTCACCATAACCAAGGTGATATTAACGGCATGAAAATGATTATTTATTTGGTTTCTGTTGCATCATGGGAAGCTCGTTTCACATTTTTCCTGTATCTAAAGATACTTGTTTCTTGAGTAATACTTCTCTAAGATAAATACAAAATCTTTGTGTTTGATACTCAAAGCTCTTAGCTATCTAATTCCAACCAATATTTCCAGATTGATCTCCCATTCTTCCTTCATATGTACTCTGCAATCAAGTCATTCCTTTCTCCTGATTCTTGTAGTACCCTCTCTCATATCCTCCTCATAGAATGCCCAGCTTCTCTCTGAGAGGCTTTTCCTGACATCCCACATAATCCCCCACATAGTAACACTCTCCACTCTACTCCTCCAAAAAAAATTCAAGGGTAGCATATATTTTGCATATACTTATTTCTGTAAATAATGACTTTTGCACAAAACAATATCAGTTCTTTGAGATTTAGGGACTCTCTCTTTTTTTTCCCCTTCCTTTCCCCAGTGTCTTATTCAGTCAGCACTCAATTATTGCAGAACGAATTGAACCCAAAGGTCATTGCCTCAATTTCCCAAACCCCATGTTTTTCCTGGTCCTTCCTGTGCTCTGTGGAACAGATCAGAAGTGCTTATTGCTTTGCACTCGGTGTTCTCCCCATGTTCCCGAGGAAATCTGCCCTTCACCTCTGCTCTTTTATGGGGACATGCTGTACTTCCACAGCCACTGTGTGTGTCCTGAAAAAGGACCAGACCCTGTCCCCTCCTGTTCATCATGGCACATTCCTGCTGTATTCCCAATTCCTCCCTTTTTGACATCCAGCCCATAACCACCATGAGCAGCCACTGACCTTTTGCAAAACCATCATCTCCAGCAGATGGCTCGAAGTTGTGAGAAACAGAATCCTTCCAAGCACAGCTGTACCTGATTTGGGAAATTTATGGCGAGGAGGGAGGCGGCGCTGCAGAGGGAACCTTAATTAGAAAAACAACCCTTGATGGCTGAGCTACAGAGAGAAAATGCCAGGTTTGAAAAGAGTATTAAGATTGAGCAGGAAATATTAGCCGTCTACATGAACACACCAATTTTCTATTCAGTTTGATTCTTTCACCTCCAGTGAACATGCTGATTGTCAGGATTTATTTCCCGAGTACCAGATACCTAAGTGCAAAGAATCTTAGTGTATAGGATTGGCAGAAGCATGAAGGTTCTGCTTTTGTTCTCTGATCATAAGTCAGTTTTAACTTTTTATTATTCATAATTATTCAAACATTTATTATTTTTAAGATATATTTTATTGATTTCTATTGAAAGTAGCAGAGTCGTTCGGGGAGGGGAGGAACCCTGCCAAAAAACATTGATCAAGGATTACATACAATGCATTGGGCTAGAGGATACAAAATGTTTTTAATTACAAAATCCCCCTGCCTTCAAAGCTCTTACATTCCACTAGGGACACAACATGAACATAGATAATGTTAACACAAATAAGAAGTGATAGGAGTAAATTACTCATTCAGACCTGGTACTCTGGGAGAATTTGAGAGAGCTAGAATACTTTTACCTGAAGGAGGGGAAAATCAGGAGTAGTTTTCTGAAGGAGGGGTGTGTAGCCTCGGAGTTGAACTTGGAAGGAAGAGAAGGAAACTGAATGAGAGAAATGAAAAGGGAGGATATTCTTTGTGTGAGGGATGGCCTATATAAATATGCAGAAGCATAATCAATTAATGTAATTAGTTGATTGATTAAACAAATCATATGTTAAGCTCAGGGAATACTGCATATAGTTCAGTTTGCCTGCAATATCGAATGAAGGAGAGGGAGTGATGTTAAATGAGGCTGGAAAGGTAGCTTGGCGCCAGTCATGGACAGCCCATCATCTGAGTCCTGACTCTTCATTTGTGTCAAGTGATATTCTACATATTTAGGGCCATGTTGCCTTCCTCAGACCTGAGCTTAAAAAGTCCAAGATCTCCCATGACATCACGGGCCATCTTCAGTCGTCCCGATCTATATATGGCCACTGGATCCAGATGTAAAATTATTTACTTTGCCCAGCCCTGCCTCATTTAAATCTAATTCACTTACATATCATGTTATCACTTCCCTGATGTCAAGGTTCTCTTAGAGAATGAAGGCTAAAAAACAACCAGTCTTTAGTAAGCATTTAATAAATGGCTGGTTGATTGACAATCATAAAAAACATCTTAGTCTCTATACATCAATTAATCGATAAGCATTTTTTGAACACCTAGAGCAGTGGGTCCTCAAACTTTTGTTCTCAATATCTTTATCCTATTAAAAATGATTGAGGATCTGTCCAAAGAGTTTTTGTTTATGTGGGTTATAGTTATAGATATTGATCACATTAAAAATAAAAACTAATTATGAATTTGTAGACTCTCTGAAAGGATTTCAGAGATTCCCAGGATGCTCTGGACCAGACTTTGAGAAACACTGATCTAGAGGATACAAAAACAAAAAGGAAAGTCTTTGCCTTTGGTGAGTTTGCATTTCTATCAGTGGAGATAACACTGTCATATATTATTATAGACAAAACAAAATGGAAGGTGATTTGGGGATAGAGAAATTAATAATTGGGGCATTGAACAAGGACTTTGGTGGAAAGGATTCACAGTATTCCTTGTGAAACAGCCAAGGTAAAATTGAAAGAACACTGGACAAGTGGTCAAATTTAAATCCTTTTCTACTTCCTACTGACCATGTGACATTGGGGCAAGTCAGTATAATCTCAGCGAGTCTTAGTTTTCTCACATATAAAATGAGATGAATGTCTGCCTCCTTCTGTGCAGACCAAATGTGTGTTATGAAGAATTTGTCACCCCATAAAGCCCAGATATCTGCTATCATGGCTCATTATCACATGCCATGAAATTAAATTTCAGTGGTCAGAACCATTCAACCTCTTCTTGTGGATATTTCTGTTTTCACTTGAGCCTCGTTTCCAAAAACTAAGTAATGAACAAAGAAGGTTAGCTCTTCATCTTCATGGGGCCCCAAAGTAAGATAAGCAGCCTCAAGAGGTTGGCATTTTACCCTCACTGCAGGTCTCCAGGCCGGGAGGCCTTTTAAAGTTTGGGGCTGAGCGGGATGGGATGGAATGGCCTCTTAGGTTCATCTCTGTTATTCTTTGTGGTATAAACCAAATCTAGGATAGAAGTATAAATTAGCAAAAGATAGTCCTAAATCATTGGGGAAAGTCTCAGAGAATGGAGATGCTGAATTTTTCCTTGAAAAATCAATAAGATTTGAGGGATTTCAAGACTAATATAATAGCTACTATTTAATATATAACATATTAAGGCTTGTAAGGGACTTTACATATATAATTTAATCCTCCCCAAACCCTGAGTTAGGACTGTTATTATCCACATTTTACAAATGAGGAAACTGAATCAATAAGACATTATGTGATTTGCTCAGGGTCACAAAAGTAGTATCAGGTCATTTTAACTCCCCCATCAAAACTCTGTCCACTGATCCACCTAGCTGCCTAGCAGCATTATCTGAGTGGAGTTGGAGTTTCAAGAAGGATTTTCAGCCTCAGAAAGGTAGCGCAATGAAGGATCTAAAAGTAACAATTAATATTATGTAGGGAAGAAGACAAAGAGAAATAGCTAATATGGAGGTAAGCGTCATTCATGATGAAGAGAGATGTGTGATAAGGTTGGACAAGAAGTCCAATGGACCTGCTTTCACATTTTAATCTCCTGCTGAGTAGGGTTATAGCAGAGCCTCTAATGCAAGAATTCTCCAAGTGAATTATCCAAACCATCTAGGGTGTTTTGGGGTTGGTATGTGTCCCATAGGTAACATGTTGAATTCAATTCTTCTAGGGGAAAACATGCTTCTGAGGGAGAAAACTTGACCCTCTAAACACAGGGGTCCTCAAACTTTTTAAATAGGGGGCCAGTTCACTGTCCCTCAGACTGTTGGAGGGCCGGACTATAGTAAAAATAAAAACTTTGTTTTGTGGGCCTTTAAATAAAGAAACTTCATAGCCCTGGGTGAGAGGGATAAATGTCCTCAACTGCTGCATCTGGTCCGTGGGCCATAGTTTGAGGACCCCTGCGAGAGTTAGAATACTCCAGAATACTCCTTTTTCTCTTGGGGACCTTTGCTCTCAATAGTTTCCTAGGGGCCTGGAAGAATTAACCCAGTTTCCCAAAGTGTAATTTACATCCTGGAAAAAGTGGACTCATCAGCTTACCAAAAATAGAGAAGAATCTCATGATTGCTTTATCCTTGAATAGAATATGAACAGTCAACCTTTCCGAAATGAAATGTTTTTTGTCCCAAAGAGAGGAAATGTTTGTATCAGTCTGAAGCCTGGCTTCTTGTCTTATGGAAAATATGAAAGAAATTTCTAAGAAATCTGTAGAATCAAAGCATCTGGGAATTGGCAGGTGCCTCAGTGGTCCCCTTCAGGTCACTTTTGCCTGAAGCCCCTCTACATTCACATGACTACTGGTTACACAGTGGTTGTTGCTTGAAGACTTTGAGGGAAGTGGAGGTCCACTATCTGCAGAGAAAACCCATTCTCCTTTGTTAGGAATACAAGTCATTCTTTATTATTGGGCAGTTTTTGCTCACCACAGGGCTCTCTCTGCCATTTTTCCCACTGCTTCTGTTTCTACCCTGTGGGGTCAAACACAAGTTCAATCTACATCTTCCACAGGACAGCCCTCCAGATAGCTAAAGATCCCTGTCATCTCTCTCTGCTCGCCCCATCTCTCCAGTTGGGAAACTGAGTCTTTTCCATATTAAACATCCCCAGTTCCATGAACAGATCTCCATAAAGTAGGAACTTGAGGTCCACCATCATCATTGCCTTCCTTTGGACACCGTCCAGTTGAACACTGTCCTGTCTAAAATATGGCACCCAGAACTGAATAGCATCCTCCAGATGTGGCCTGACCAGGAGACAATAAAGCAGAATTAGCTCCACTCTCGTACTGACCACTATTTCTCGCTTAATGCTACTTACAATTTCACTGGCTTTCTTGGCTGCCATTTTGAATATTCTGTGGAAATCCTAAAACAAGTTGTTGTTTTTTATTTAAATCCACTTTTCTAATCCCTACCCTAGGATACTGACAGACTAAATAAGTATGACTGGAAAGTAACATGAACTATTTTCAGGGCTAGCTCACAAAGGCCTTTCTTCCTCTGTAGTTCCTGGAGTAAAGCTAACAACTTTATCTACAATTATGCCTCCGGCAAATCCAGAAGCAGGGATTTGCAGAATGAAGGATACCACATGAGAGCTTTCTATAAGCATCGCCATGGGGATAAGGAGAGATCCAACTAAAAAGCAACCCATTCTTGAAGAGCTGTTTACAGGTAATAGGGAGGATCATAGATCCAGAGCTGAAAGGAGCCTCCAAACCTATCTAGTCTGAACCCATCATTTTAGGAGGACCCAAAGGAGTTTAAGCTAATCTCCTAAGGTCACAAAAATAATAAGAGGTAGCATTTGAATACAGGTCCTCTATACAAGAGTCCTGTGCACTGTATCATGAGACCTCCTAGACTAAATGGACTACCTTGTAACCAGGTGAGTTTCAACTGGCTTCTGAATCCTTGGCAGCAAGGTATGAACAGTATGTTCTGTGCATCCCAGACAGGAGAAAACCAACACCCACGTAACCATCTGTTACCTCTCATAAGTATTCGTCATTCAGAAGGCCAAATATTTCTGCAACAGCTGTAATTCTTCTCATATGCTAAGCAAAATCTACTTAACTGAGCCAAAGGAGCCCAACCGGAGGACTAGTGATAAAACAGGGCATAAATGATGAACTTCAGGGAGCTTCTTCTGAGGCCCCAGGAAAGAGTTTTCCCTTGCTTTGGGCCTCGTTGTCTAATATTAAAGCAATTAGGCAGGGGGGTTTTTCTTTGTGGTTCCATAATTATACCCCATTGTTCATAAATACAAAGACATCTGTATATTTTCATCCTGCCAGCAAGTTTTTCTTTCGTTTTTCATCCTTTTTTTAAAGAATTACCTTTTTTCATCTCTTTTTTCATTACTTTTTTCCAGCAGGACTGAAATTCAAAATATATCGAGCCCCATTACATTTATGGACGTTGGGAGAAATCCACCTTTTTAATCTAACAATTGATTTTTCTTCTCAATGGGAGGGCCTCAGCTCTCAGATCCAATCATGTGAAGTGTCTGTAATCTGAGCCATTGATTGCTTTAAACACATACATGTGCATAATCATGGACAATATAGACTATTATTAAGGTCCCCAAACTCCTTACTGCATTACCTTAGTTGAGCCTCCCAACAGAAGGAACCTGATGTGGTGGAAAGAATGCTAGGACTTGGGTGGAAATCTGACTTCTCTCTCTTACTTCCTGAGTGACCATTATCTTCAGATTTAGAACCTTCAATTTCCTCATCTCAAATGGAGTCCCTTTTAGCTCTGGACTTATAATCCTATGACATCAAATAGATTTTATTTATTCCAACTGCTTCAAAATGTTCCCCAAAAGAGACAGTTACCCATTTCATGGAGAATGAAGGATGGCTTCATTGGGTCTTTCCTATAAAAGTAGGTTCCAGGAGGAATTCATCAGTGGGAGATTGGGACTAGAGGGACATAGGAGGAAAGCAGCTGAAGCATGTTTTGTAATCTCAAACGTAAAATAAACCTGTTGTTGTGTCCATCCTTTTGAAAACCATTTGAGGTTTTCTTGGCAAAGATACTGGAATGGTTTGCCATTTCCTTCTCCAGCTCAGTGCTTGTTTCAGCAGTATATGTGTGTGTGTGTGTGTGTGTGTGTGTGTGTGTGTGTGTGTGTGTGTGTATACACACACACACACACACATATACATATAGGTATTTATGTATACCAAAATCAGAACAATACAGAAAAGATTAGCATGGCCCCTGTGCAAGGATGATAGGCAAATTCATGAAGCATTCCTTCTCCAGCTCCTATTACAGGAAACTGAGGCAAAAAGATTAAGTGACTCCTACAGCTAATAAATATGACAGATTTGATCTCAGGAAGATGAGTTTTCTGACGCCAGGTGCAGCACTCTATCCACTGCACCACTCAGTTGCAAATATGCTAAAGCTTAGAAAAAGAAGAAAGGAAGTCTGAATATGACAGGAGAAAATACCAAGTGTTATCACTTTCTTGTGAAGTTAGATAGTAAAAATATATTTTCTGGACTAACCTCATAAATTCCTAATTTTCACATGATTGTGAGCAGAAAGCAGGGGGAGGAGGGAATCCTAAAGATATGATTCTCCCAAACTGCTTCTTAATTAGCTCATTAGTGCTATATGTTCTTATTCTTATACTCACCACAAAATTAACCCACACCAGCACTGTGGATGCCCAAGAAGTTGAAACTATCTGAATAATTATACCTGCAGTTATCCTTGTCCTAATCGCCCTCCCATCCTACGCATCTGGTGGTCCTTCAGAAGCCACTATGTCAAGGTTCCATGACTACTGACTGCCAGGTCCCTGTGACTTCCACCAAAGGTCATATCTAACATATAACAAAGGGGAGAGAATAGAGGAGAACTCAAAAGGTCCTACGAAGGATGCAACTGTTGATGACCTTGTGAGACAGTGGTCAACGTTTGCCATAAGAGAATCATCATTGTCCAATCCTTTGGTGTATTCTGTGCCCAAGACTTTAGCTGATTTTATGCCCTGAACTTTCCCTGGGTATACACAACAGGGAAAAACACAAACACAGTTGTTTAGGTAAAGACACCCAAGTATCCAGATGCTGAGCTGAATCGCCCGAGCATTAAGATATCTCACCTTGTTCTCTTATTCTCCCTTAAAACTCAGAATTGGACAAAATAAAAAGCGAAATATAGACACCAGCCAGGAGCTGGAATTTTCCCTGTTCTTATCCACTACAAAGAGGCATCTTTAGAATGAGGGAGAAACTGGGGCAAATCGGTGACAATTGCAGCCTTTTTGCCCCACAGACCAGTGGTATTATCTACCAGATTATGGTAAATACAATGACTTAAAAGTACATTTTGCTGTCAATGGTACTGTGTGCTTAAGAACAAGTATGACATTCAGTTCTATTGAATGAACATGTATTATGTGCCCTGCAGTGTACAGAATCCTGGAAAAGAAGAATCAGACACAATTATGGAGAGCTTCAAATCACTAGAGATACTGTGTACACACAAAAGTGCCAAATCACATTACAAGGCAGTATGTGAGCATGTCAGTGTGAAGAGTACAAATGGTGTTTGTCGGAGGCATTCAGAAGAAGAAGAGATCAGTGTGGGAGAGAGTGTGTGAGAGAGGCTTCCTGCAGATGAGGACTCCCCATAGACCTTGAAGAATAACGGAGAGGCTTTCGAGACTCGGAGACGAGACAATAGGGAACACAGGAGATTTTTCATATATTTTTCTAAACCCACTCCTTCTTAACCCCCTCACTAATATAAATGTTGCCATCATTCAGCTGTGAAATCATGTGCTTGGAGATTCAGAGCTGGAAGGGGCCTTGGAGAGCCTGTGGCCTAGCTACCTTGTTTTACAGAGAAGGAAACTGAGGCCCTTTGAGGTTAAGTGAGCCAAGATCATGTAGAGGATGAGAAGAGCAAGAATTCTAACCCCTGTCCTTTGCAGAACTAAACTCTCCACTCCAGCCTGTTAGGCGTGATTCTACCCGAATAAAATTCTCCCTTCCTTGTTGCTCTCTCTCTCTTGCATAATCTGTATCTGTTTATTCAATGATTACATTTTTCTGATGTCTTTCTGTTCCTGTTCTCAATTGTTGCACCCTTTTAATCCACACTTTAATAGCTTCTTAGCTAGGTATGTGTCCTGTCCACCCACCCCCAACACACACACACTCCTCAAATGGAAAGTAAATTCTCAAGTTCTTTCCTACTCTTTTGCACTTACAGTGTCCTGAGACCTTATTCATCTTGGGAGGTTCCATCTCTGTGGAAACTCCTCCCGCTCCCTCATCAGCATACACATGGAAAGCTCATTTTTGCCTTACAGTCCTGGAGATACCTGGGGTACCAGGAAGTTAAGTGACTTGCCCAGAATCACACAGCCAGAAAAGCCAGGACTTCCTACCTGCAAAACCATCCTCCTCTCTCTCTCACCTTGTATACAATGGGAACTTAATAAATGGTTCCCAACCTGAAATTATGGTTTTTTATGAATCATAATTTTTAGCGTAGAAGGAATAGTACAAGATGTACTACAAATGATCTTGCAGTCAGGAAGACCCGGATTTAAACCTCAACACTGATGTCCCTACCTGTGTGACCCCAGACAAGTCTCAGTTAACTCTCTTAAGTCTTCAACTCATACATGGGTTGCAATCTGCAATAGAAGGAATGCCCATACAGAAGAAATCATACATCCTTGACAGATTGTTATATTAATTCATCTCACTTTGTTGCCACCTGGTACAATAGAAGGAGAGCTGACTCTGAGCTGGGGTCAAATCCCATATAACTGACATATCTGTGTGACCTTACAAAAGTCACACACTTAGACCTCAGTTTTCTTCTCTGTTAAATTAAAGTATTGGGCTAAATGACCTCTGAAGTCCCTGCTGCCTGGACAACTGTGATCTTTCAATAGACGCTCATTTGATGCTCAATTGAAAGGAATAAATATACATTTATTTATATACTTAAATAAAATATAAATATATATATATTTTTAATTATATATTAAATATATTATATATAGTAAATATTTATATAGCAATAAAAACTTCAGTAGTTATCAATTCCACTTTTTTTCCCATTTGGACCAACTTCCCCCTCCCCATCCCCATAAGCCAAAGTTATGAGATTTACTATGAAAGTAAGTCACTAAATATGGAGAATTTAGACAGCTATTTAAAATGCTTTATTCCAGAAACACAACTCCAAAAGATCTCCAGCTTTCTAGCACAGAAACTCTGAGTCTTAACTGCGACATGGTTGGTTGGATGTTGCCCTTCGTTCTTGAAGAAGACCAAAATGGCATCATTGTATTAGAGTTGAGTTACAGTGTGTCCGACTGTGACTGATCAGACCAATGTGAGCTTGGAGTGCTCTGCCACAGGTCGGGCACAAGTAGTCCTTGTGAACATTTGGGGCTTTTCTAATTTTGCACATCTCGTGTTTCCTTTGGGCTAATTCATTTCTGCTTTGCTCAGGGGGAAAACAGCACCTTTCTGATGAGGGCACGCCATGCTGGGTGGTCCTGTATTCCCATGTCATACAATCAGTTCTCAAGTTCTTAAGAGATACTCCAAGAGTGTCTTGTATCACTTTTTCTGGCATCTTGTGAGCGCTTGCCCAGTGTGAATTCTCCACAAAATAATATTTTTGGCAAGCGTACATTTGACATTCAAACAATGTGGCCAGGATCATAATATTTGAAAGTAATGGCTTGGGGGCAGCCAGGTGGTGCAGTGGATAGAGCACCAGCACTGAAGTCAGGAGGACCTGAGTTCAAATCTGGCCTCAGATTCTTAACATGTCCTAGCTGTGTGACCCTGGGCAAGTCATTTAACCCCAATTGCCAGAGAGAGAAAGAAAGAGAGAGAGAGAGAGAGAGAGAGAGAGAGAGAGAGAGAGAGAGAGAAAGGAAGGGAGGAAGAAAGAAAGAAAGAAAGAAAGAAAGAAAGAAAGAAAGAAAGAAAGAAAGAAAGAAAGAAAGAAAGAAAGAAAGAAAGAAAGAAAGAAAGAAAGGGCTCTGGAGAAGGGGGTCTAGATTTGGGATTTCACTAGGATGAGGAATCCCTCTCTAGCAGTGAAGATCAACACTGCAGTCCTAGAGTTGCCTAGAACACTTAAAATGTAAAGGTCTCATCCAAAGCCAAAGCCTAACTTTGGCGGGGGCAAGACTTGAATTCAGACCTTCCTGGGTCCACAGCTAGCTCCCTGTGCACTCTGCCACATAGCGTGACTGTGAGCAATGAAATTTCCCTTGGCAGTCTAAAACCCTGCCTCCCCTTTCTCCTCTTACTACTGTTTATTAACAAGTGGGTACCAGAGAGGTCAAGCCAGACTATAACTGCTTTCAGCCCCACAGTTATACAGATACACCCTCAGCAGTAAGAAGTCACTGCCGTGCTTCAGACCCAGGTCATAAACCGAGAAGGGAGCCAGAGAAACACTTATTTTCCAAGTAACAAAGAAGCTGCTTCTTGTGTTTGTTCAGATTCTCTTTTCTATATGTCCGTGAGGCAAGGATTGCTAAGCCGAAGGAAGCATTCGGCATTCTCCATGATACATCCAAATACCTTCCTGGCACCCCAGAGAAAGAAGAGCAAAATGACTGAAGATACTGTCTCTATGTCTTGAAAAGGGACAGCTCCAGTTGCTTGACCGCAAGGTCCTGGCCGGCAGCCGGTCCGGTTTGTAACCCAGCTTAGACTATTTAGGATGCTTTTCTGCCGTCCCAGAAAGCTGCTTTTGAGAGGCCAGCAGCTTCCAGGCCGGAGCCCTTTATGGAGTGCGAGATCAGACCCACGAGCACAGAGCCAAAGAGCCAAGCCTGTGTTGGAGATGAGGCTGTTTGGAAGAAGACGGATGCCAAGATAAAGAGAGGCGGTCAGCCCCATTCAGTGGCTGCAATACAAACACAAGTGGCTTCTTTGTAATTTGGAAAACCAGAGTCTTTTCTGCGCCCCCCCTCCCCCGGGTTGTTTACAGCCTGGGTCTGAAGCACTACAGTAACCCCTTAATGCTGCATCTTGGGAACTCTGCGGCTAACTGTGCCGTGGTCTTGCCGGTCCTCTCCGTGGCGTTCCCCTTTTGATGAATAGCAGTAAGTGGAGGAAGGTGAACCAGGTCCCGCAAAGGGTTGGCTTTCAGAGAGAAGCCCCCCAAATGTTTGTAGGGATTATTTGTGTCCAATCTGTGGCAGAGCATCCCAAGCTCCTGTTGGTCTGATCAACCAGTCGGACACACTGTGACTCAGCTCTAAGCAAGTGATGTCATTTTGGTCCTCTTCAAGAATGAAGGACAACAGCCAGCCAACCAATCGATCTCCTGTGTAGCTTCTTGGCGGCCTCAATGGCCCAAAGGGTAGTATGTTAGTCATGGAACCTGGGAGGATGCTGAGTTCAGATCCCACTTCTGATTCACTATAGCTGTGTGACCCTAGACAAGTCACTTAACCTGAACATGGCTTATTATATAGCTGAGTGCCAATCTTTGTTTCCTTCCTGCAGAACCTTATGACCTGTCCACCTGATCAAGACTTCTTAACCTGGAGCCCACAAACGTCATTTTTTAATTTCTGTAGCTATAATTCAATATAGTTGGTATCAATTATAATTTTATTTTGTTTTGTGCATTTAAAAACATAATTTTGAGAAGAATCTATAGACATTACCAGACAGCCAAAGGGAGTCAGGTCAGAAAAAATATTCAGAAGCCTTGTACTCAATCCTTACAACCTATCCACATGGTCAAGCCTTCTTAACCTGGAGCCCACAAATATCATTTAAAAAAATTTTTATAGATGTATTTCAATATAGTTGATATCAATTATAATTTTATTTTGTTTTGTTTTATGCATGTAAAAACACAATTTTATTTTGTTCATTTAAAAATATTATTTTGAGAAGAATCTATAGGCTTCACCAGACAGCCAAAGGGGGCCAGGAAAAGAAAAAAATATATTAAGAAGCCTTGTACAAAATCACAGAGGAGTCGCAGTCAGCATGGTTGAAAGTAGTTCATTGTACAATTGCACAGATTCCTTTATATCTACTTGGATCATCAGGAAGCAGATAGGTGATGGATAAAAGTGGTATCAAGTTCAAATGGGATTGGGGGGAGGACTAAGGATCCCTGCTTGTAATGCAAATTGTCATGGGATCATAGATTTGATGTTGAAAGGAACTTTAGAGATCATCCAGATTAACCTTTTTTCTTTTTAAATAGAACAGGAAACTAAGGCCTAGAAAGGTCAGATGAGCTTACTAAAGTAGTCACTGCAAGAGGTGGGATTTGAACTAACATCCTTTTGCAATATGTGTTTAATGCAAATTGTCATGGGATCATAGATTTAGCATTGAAAAGAACTTTAGAGATTATCCACAGTCCAGTGGTTCTCAAAGTATGGTCTAGAGAATCTTGGGGATCTCTGAAACCCTTTTAGAGAGTTTACAAATTGAAAAATAGTTTTTATTTCCAATATGGTAAATGTCTATAAACATAATCCAGATAAACAAAAACTCTTTGGAGAGATCCTCAATCATTTGTAATAGGATAAAGATACTGAAAACAAAAGTTTGAGAACCACTGGTCCAGACTAATCTTTTTTTTTTTTTAATAGAACAGGAAACTAAGGCCTAGAAACCACATATTAACTTTTTTCATGTTCTATTGATTTTTTGTTAAATGTTTGCCAATTATATTTAAATCTGATTTGACAAACTGTTTGGCACCTTTGGGCCCCAACATGGCGCAGTGGATAGAAACTGGGCTTGGAATCAAGAATCATGTTCATGAGTTCAAATCTGGCCTCAGACACTTAGCAACTGAGGAAGTCACTTAACTCTGTTTGCCTCAGTTCCCCTTCTATAAAATGAACTGTAGAACAAAGTGACAAAACTACTGCAATGTCTTTGCCAAGAAAACTTCAGAGTATCACAAAAAGTCAGACACAACTGAAAACAATAAGCAACAACTTGACACCTTTGGTATAAGGAATAAAGTGATGGACTTGAAGTCAGAAAGGACAGAGATCAAATACTGCTTCACATTCTGAGTAACT
Organism: Antechinus flavipes; assembly: GCF_016432865.1. Taxonomy (NCBI): domain Eukaryota; kingdom Metazoa; phylum Chordata; class Mammalia; order Dasyuromorphia; family Dasyuridae; genus Antechinus; species Antechinus flavipes. The sequence continues at coordinate 28,172,571 of NC_067402.1, forward strand.
TCTCACTGGCTACGTTACTGGCAGTAAATCACTTGGAAATCCAGGATCATAGATTTAGAGCAAGGAAGGATATTAGAAGCATACATGAGCTTACAGATGGGGAAAGTGAGTTAAGTTAGCAAAGGTACCAAAAGTTACCAAAGGTAACAACTGCTCTGTGCTTCAGTTTCCCCATTTATAAAATGGGAATAGTAACCATATTTACCTCAGAGGGTTATTGTAAGGATTATACAAAATCATAATACACTGTAGATATAAATATATAAAAAGTGCTTTAGAAAGTTAAAAGTGACACATAAATGTTAGCTATTATTGTGGTGATGGTGATGATGATGATAATATCACATTGGAAAAGTTGGAGCTAATTAGTCCTTTCAGTATCTCTAGGTGACTCGGTACAGGCAGTTTGGAGGAAGTGGGGAAGGTGGAGGGATGGGAGGAGAAACTAAGAGAATAAAAGAAAAAAGGACAAAGGAAGATGGCTCATCATCAACCACAGGGCCAAAAAAAGAGAAGAAAAATGTCTTATCACAAAGTTCTGGGAACGGGTTCCTTACTAAGCTTGTAGTACAAAGAGGTCTTCTCCTGCTCCATTTGGGAGCTGGGAGTAGGGTTAATAAAGTAGGAAAAATTGAGTGTTGAGGAAACAATGCTGGATTTGGAGCTAAAAAATATCAGTTCAAATCCCACCTCTTCAAGTTACTACTTTAGTGAATTTATCTGACCTTTCTAGGACTCAGTTTCCTGTTCTATTAAAAAAAAATTAGTCTGAATGATCTCTAAGGTTCGTTTCAATACCAAATCTATGATCCCATGACAATTTGCAAATTTATAATCATCTTCTCATAATAATAATAAACTCCAATACGATGTACATTTATCAAGCTCCTACTGTATGTAAGAACCCAAGTACTTGGGATGCAAAAGCCAAATGAATTCATTTCTTCCTTCAAAGAACTTATATTTTCCTCTAAAAGAGATGTAGATGGCAGCTAATCTATGCAGTAGCCCACAGTCAACCCTGCTCTCTCTGAATGCCCGTAAAATTTATTGGCTCTCCCAGTTCTTTGGCAGCTTGTCTCATACTAATGTCTCTGTGTCCCCCATTGCGTTGCTGTCATCCCCTGGGTTACTGAGCTTTTCTTAGCTTTTCACGTGGCCTGTGGCTTGTTCTCATAACCAAACTGTAAGTTTCGGGGGCCTTGCCACCGATCCTCAGAAGTCCCCCGCTCCTCTCCCTCTGCCCTGCTGACAAGCCCTCCAGATCCCTGGGCATTCTGGTCTCACCTGCTCTATAGATGCTTAGGACCTGGGCCTTGCCATTATCCCGACCAGTGACTGTTTGGGCCTTTCCTTGTATCCCCAGAACTTAGCATGGTATTTGACCCACAGAAGGTGCTTAATAAATGCTAGTCGACTGAGTGTCCTTAGGATTCCCAGCTAAGTTCTTTTGTGAGTATTATGTCCCCTTAATTAGAGTGTATAATCCTCCAGAACTGGGACCGTCTCAGTTGTTTTATTTTTTTCCTCTTGTACGCCCAGCCCTCGGCACAACGTTCCACACATGGCAAGCACCAAGCTGCCTTTCTTTGTATCCCTCACAATAGATGGCTGACCCAGCTTCCAGTAGGTGTTCAATAGCAGTTTGTTGTGGTTTGAGGTTTGAAAATGGGTTATTCTTGTTTATTCGGCATTGGTCCTGTTAACCATAGGAGGCAAGCCTTGGGTGGCTACTCAAGGAAACTGCCCGACCACTTAATGCCCCAGAGACCAGGGCCACACATGAGCTGACTGGGTGAGTCAGGGACATAGTCGGTGACCATGAAGCCTAACTGTCCTATAGGGAGGCTGGTCTGCAGAGCGAGACTAGGGGCTAGGGCCAATGGCTGGGAGTGGGGGAGCAGGAAATGCTAGGCAGAGGCATGGACCATGGGAAGGAAGACCTTAGGCTTAGGAAAAAAAATTGGCTGCATAAATCTCTAAACCTTGCAAATTTCCCCATTGCAGTTTTCATATATCACGGGTTGGTATAAAAAATTAAATAGGAATTTGGGGGAGTTTTGAGGAAGCCACAGATGACAAAGAAAAACTTTAGAAACTTAGAAATATATAAAATGTATGTAGAGGATGGTATAAGGTCAACCTAAACTTGACAATGAGGTGCTGTAAACACCCCATAAAAGAAAAAGAAAATATTCAGACTGCTTCTCTAATATTAAGGGAGGGCCCAAAAATTTTGTGCAGTTTCTAGATCACAGGGGCCCCTGCACCCCTTATTTCTCTCATACCCCATCTCCATGATGTGGAAGAGAGCTATAGTCCATTTCCTAAAGCCCTGGAGAACCATCTGCATATTATATAAACACACATATAAACACAGATAGATAGATGGGATAGAGAGATAGGTAGAGAAAAAAGAGAAATTGATAGAAAAAAGGAAGGAAGGAAGCAAGGAAAGAAGGGAGGGAGGGAGGGAAGGAGGAAGAAAGGGAGAGAAGGAGGGAAGGAGGGAGGGAAAAGGGAGGGAGGAAGGAAAGAAGAAAAGAAGGAAGAAAGGAAGGAAAAAAGGAAGGAAGGAAGGAAGGAAGGAAGGAAGGAAGGAGGAAGGAAGGAAGGAAGGAAGGAAGGAAGGAAGGAAGGAAAGAAGGAAGGAAGGAAGGTAGGAAGGAAAGAAAGAAGGAAGGAAGGAAGGAAAGAAGGAAAGGAAAGGAAAGGATAATCTGGTCCAAAAGAACCTTGGGCATAGAAACAGCAGAGTATGATGGACACAGCAACGCATGAAAAGTGACAAGACCCGGGTTCAAAGTCTAGCCTTATCACGTTATGACTGAGCAAGTCACAATAATAAGGGCTAAGAACTAGTGTCTCTATAGCACTTTACAATTTGAAAAGTACCCTACATTTGTTATCTCATTTGATTTTCACAAAAACCTTGGAAGGTACTTTTATTACTATTATCCCCATATTAGAGGGGCATTTGTGAAACTGAGGCAGACAAGGTTAAGGGACTTGCCCAGAATCACACAGCTAGTAAGTATCAGAGGCTGAATTTTGAATATGAGCCTTCCTGACTCCAGGCCCTGCTCTCCATCCATTGGGCCACCTAGTTGTGCCACTAAAATTGAGGGCTTTGGCTAATTGTCTTCTAGAGTTCCTTTCAGCTCTGGACATTTTACTTGCCTTTTTCTTATCCTATTGGCATTTCCTCTGTGGCTTTCCCCACAATATTTTTGAAGGAGCAGAGGGTCTGCACCTTTGAGTTCATCTGTCTAGGGGACTCTTGTATGGAAACTGTTACCACCAAAACACATGGGCAGATTCTAGCCTTCTAGAGTCGCCTGGGGTACCGAGAAATTGAGCAGTGTGCCCAGGGTTGCTTAGCTCTTGGGTAATAGAGGCAGAACACAAACACGGGGGTTCCTGACTCCAAGGCTAGCCCTCTACCCCGGGACAAGAGGCTCCTCCATCTCCCCTCTCCCCGGATGGGCCAGCGGCCAACCTCCTAAAGACACGATCTTCCTCACGGTGATGCAGATGATGGAAGAGAGGGTGTTAATAGTACAATGAGAAGGAGAGCAGAAAAGCAGTATACATCTACCATTCTACCAGAGGGAAAATAATACCACCTCTGCCTGGCTGGTGGGAGCAGCTGCGGATTCAGGCAAATCAGCAATATGGAAATGAAAGACGTCATTCCAGATGTCCCACTGGGGATGGGAGAGGAAGAAAAATCTTTCTTCTCGTTTTTATTTTCATTTACCTTTAAAATCAAACATTCCCTGCCCATAGAGGTAGGCACCCACTAAATATAACCAACTCAGGTGACCTTCCCTGCCCTTATCCTCCTCCTCCTCCTTCTTTTCCCTTAACTGATCTCTAAGGTGTCAGCTTCTATGTGTGTCCTTGGATACTTGAATATTTGAATAATATTTTCCTTTAAATGGCCGGATTTTTTTTTTTGCATCACCGTTGATAAAAATTTCCAGGATGCATATGTATGACTGTGAGGATGGAGATTTTATCCCTGATGTTTTCTGTTTTTAAAATGAACCAATTTGCGAAAGTGCCTCCTTGTTCCATAGTGACAATTAACCACATTGCTCAGGTGAAACTACATGCTGTTGAAGCTTTAATTCTTTTCAAAATTAAAAAAGGGGGGAGGTACCTTCTGTTATTTATCTAATGATGTTCATTGAGGTCCACAAAGACAAATAAGGCCTCCTTTCTGGAGCTAAACTTTAAATACAAATATATAATATTTAATAAATATATAATTGATAAATTATTAATTTATTAAATTAATAAATATATAATATAAATATAAATCATAGATTTATAGTCAGAAGAGACTTTCTTTGACAATTGAGAAAATTGAGTTTGAGAGCAGTCAGTGACATGATCACAAGCATGCATGTAGATGAGGCAGAATTTGAACATAAATCTTCTAGATTCCAGGTCCAAGATCCATTATGTCACTGCCGCCTCTTGGCTCCCTTTCTTTATTAGCATTGCCATTGGTAAATAACTTCAGTTGAAGACTTGCAAGACGTTATGTTTATTGTTGCTGTTGATTCATTTCAGTTGTGACTCAACTTGAGGATTTGGGGGCAGAGTTATTTCAGTGATTTGCCATTTCTTTCTCCAGCTCGTTTTACAGATGAGGAAACTGAGGCAACAGGATTAAGGGATTTGGCCAGAGTCGCACATCTAGTGCCTGAGACTGCCTTTGAATTCAGGTTTCCCGACTCCAGGACTGGTGCTCTATCCATTGTGCCACATGGCTGTTCTTGGTTCTTAGTTTCCTCATCTATAAAATGGGAATAGCACTAAATGGAGCACTTACTTCATAGGCTTGCCATATAATTCTAGAAAGATCATGTATTGCATCGTTGTGTAAACTTGATAGTGTCCTGTAATGCCAGGTATTATTGTTTAGTAGCTTTCTATATCTGACCTAATAAGTATCCAAGAACTTGACTTGTTGGACAGAAATGGGTTAATAATTCAAGTCAAAATCATGAAGAAATGATCTTTTCTGAAATTATTTTTATTTAATTGATGGATTTTTATACAGAATTTTTATTCCTGAATATATCCCTGCCTTCTTTCCCTGCACCAGAAAGCCATCCTTTGTAACAAAGAAGAAAAAGAAAGAAATCAGTTCACTAAAGCTACCGATGTATCAACTAAGTTTAACTAACAAGTTAGTTAGCTGTGGGCTTCCATTTTTTCTCTGTGCATTATCAGAGTATCAGAGTATCATCTTTCTGGATCTTCTTATTTCATTCAGCATCCATTCATAGAAGTATCTCAATGTTCTCTGTGGCTTCTCATGCCTGTCTGAATTCTTAGAGGCAGGCAGAGGGCATAGGTCCAGAGCATGCTGGACCCACAGTGAGGAAGACCTGAGTCCAGATGCAGCTTCAGACTCTTACTAGTTGTGTCACTTAACCACTGTCCGCCTCAGTTTCCTCAACTGAGGATCATAACAGCATCTACTTCCCAAGGTCATTGTAAAGATCAAGTGAGATAAAATTTGTAAAATGCCTGGAACACAGTTGATGCTTAATATATGCTTATTTCCTTCATTCTTCCTAGTCATCATTTCTTATGGCAAAATAATATTCTCTATTCCAATCATGTATCGCTATCAGTTTAGCCATTAGAGTGACTTAGTTTTAGAAAATTTCATTTCAGTCCATCTTTTGTATACTCAGGCTCAGATATCCTGAGGACATCCTTCTCTGAATTCTCATTAATTTAATCCTCTCATTAATTGGAATATCATCTATTAAATAAGGACATCATCACAACTCAATGACTGAAAAGATGGCTGCTGATAATTATAAGTAGCATTTATATAAAGTTTTAAAGCTTGTAAAATGCTTTACAAATATCTCATTTTCACTTGAAAAGTAAAGATTATTATCATGTCTATTTTACAGAAGAGAAAACTGAGACAGAGATAAATAAGTTAGTCAGGATCGTGCAGCTAATAAGTATAAGAGGTCAGATGTGAATTCTGATCTTCCTGTCTTTTAGTCTTGGACTCTCTCCACTACATCATCTGGCCATCCTAGGAAAAAAATATATGCTCAGTCCAGATCTACTCATAACTTGACCTTATAATACCTAAGTCTGTCTCTTTACTTGTATAGGCTATAGAATCTCCCTCTTCGAATGATTATTTCTACCATTTCTTTTATCAATGACTTGAATAAATTTATAAAGACTTATCATATTTGCAGATGGCATAAAGTCAGAGTAGATAGTTAAAATATTGCATGATAAGATTCAGGATCCAAAAAAAGATACTGAAAGATATAATGATAAAGAGTAAGTTCCTTGAGGGCAGGGATAGTTTCCTTTTTGTTTCTAAATCCCTTTCCTCTAGTACACAGTAGACACTTAATAAAGGCTTGCTTGATTGATTGAGATGAATCTCGTAAGATAAAATTGAATCGGGATAACTAAAGTTTACACTTAATTTTAAAAAAATCAACTTTATGAATACAAAATGGAGAAGAAATGACTAGACATCAATAGACAAGATTCTGTATCTTGTATGTTCGCTCTTGACACTCAGAGCTTCATCTATTTTTAAAGAGCTCTAAAGCTAACTTCTCTCCTGTCAGCCGTGGGTCTGGTGCTGAGTTCCTACAGTTCTCTTTCATTTTAAAAGAAAGCAAGGATGCTTGGTTCATTAACAAACTCTGTGTTATTCATTCATTTAATCATTCAATAAAAACCCAAATTTACTGATTTATTTATTTAGATTATTTTTTTGACTAATTGAAAGAGGCTATTCTTTGCCTCAATTGCTACCTAGTTTTAATCACTGAATGGATGCTGCCTCAGTCAAACTGAGACTTATTAAAGATCTTAGCTTAAAAAGGCCAAGTTCTCCCCCTGCCTCTAGGGCCATCTGTAGCCCTATGTCTGGGCATTGGACCCAGATGGCTCCGGAGGGGAAAGTGAGGCAGGTGACCTCTCACAGCTTCCCTCACTTAAATCCAATTCACTTGCATGTCACGGCATCACCTCCCCAATGCCATGGTCCACTTTGAGAACAAAGGACAGAAAACAACAACAGACATTGCTTACTTAACAGCTACTTGAAATAGACTGTATTCAAGAGAGCTTAAGAATCACCTCTTAGGTTCCTCTTGGGATTCTCATGCCCCAAATGGGACTCCACCAGTCCCTAGATTTCACACCATTGCCCCTGCCCATAAAATTGCCCGTAAAGAAAGCAGCTGTCATTACAGCAAATGATTACAGCCAGAGATGGTGATTACAAGCTTGTAAATGCTTCCCATTCTCATTAGCAGAGCCCTGTTCCCAAATCTGCTTCAGTGAAAGAAACGGAGGGACATCTCCAGTAGCCATGCTCTTCCCCCCCAACGTTCCTCCTTATGACCTCCCCCCTCCCAACCCCATCTTCCCTCACTCCTTCACTAGCAGGATGCCTGCAGAAGTGAACTCTTTCCATATTAGGTTGTGGTTTTAAGGAGATGTTTCTTTTGGGTCTGGAACTTCTTTCAAAGGTCCCATCCTGGCCTCCTCCAGGCATTGTTCTCGGGCCTCTTATTAAACGTCTCACCAAGGAACAGAGACTCCCAACTGGATTGGATTTCTTCATTTATACTGGGGGCAGGGAAACAAATATCAAATGGTATGAACTGCTGATGAGAATCAAATGTCAAAGGCAAAGGAAGAGGGTGTGGGAACTCACTCACTCTAATTGAAGTGGGATTGTGCAGGATGGAGCCGAATTCTGTAGAAACGAAATAGGAATGGGGAGAAATCTGTTCATGCTGCTGTGGTTATTTTTTTAAGTTGGGGAAAGATGTGTTGAAATGCCGAATTATAGGCTGTTCTGGAATATCTTACTAACTCAAGAAAACATCCAGCCCCCAAAGATGAAACTTATTTAGGTCTGTTTGACACAGCTACCAATGGAGAAATTGGGGCATTTTACAGGATGTCAGAACTGTTGGACAATGAGCCTTGATGAGCTGATGTTCCCTAGCTCTGGGACGGACAAGTGGCCATTCTTAGTTGGCCCTCTGCAAACCTTAGAGATTTAAATAAATGGCATCTCTTATTATTATATAAATCTTGTTATCATAATTAGTCTAACTTGGACCTAAAACTGTGAGGCAGACTATGCAGAAATTGTGATCCCAGTCTTACAGATGAGAAAACTAAGGTTCAAGACCATCTCTTTTTAGCCTCACAACAACTCTGAGAAATAGGTGCAGTTATTAAGCTCATTTAACGGAGAAGGAAACTAAGGCAGACAGAGATGAAGTCACTTGCTAATCTGAGGCCATATTTTCACTGGTCTCTCTTATTTCAAGTACAGTGCTCTATCTACTCCAACATTTAGCAACCTTATAGAGCCTTTAAGATTTGCATTACTTTCTACCATTAAGTTTGATGAAAGTGCCCATTATATACTGGGTGGACCCTGTGCTAAAAATAGAGCATACAAAACAGAGTTGAAAACAGCTTATAGATGACAATGATGGTGATGAGATGATGAAGATAGATGATAGTGTATATGTATATATATATAGAATAATGATAGGTAGATAATAGGTAGATTGATAGACTGGAAAGTAGAGAGATAGACAAATGGATAGATGAATAATTGGGAGTGGGAGGAAAGAGAGAGAAAAAGATAGAGAGATAAAGAGATATAGAGAAAGACAGAGAGAATAGGTAAATTGATAGCTAGCTAGATGGATAGATGATTGGTGGGGGGGAGAGAAAAAGAAAGAGAGAAGAAGGATATAGAGATAGATAGTCAGACAGATGGATGGGT